>NC_056523.1:292438079-292439448 GCF_019175285.1 Sceloporus undulatus | reverse complement strand
AAATGGGCAAGACCTCTCATGGAGATGTAATATGCGTAATCTGACAGGAAACCATGCTCTCTGTTCAACCCACTGTCAAAGGACTGGAGTTTGAGGATATACTCCAGTTCCAATTTTTATATTTCCAATTTTCTATAGGCTTTTGTTGGTCTTCTTCAACAACTTTTATTTGTTGAAGAGGTCTGAATTGGAATGTTTTATTATTTTTAATGGTGGGAGAGTTTAGGGGCTCATGTAATCTTCTACAGTGTTTTTGTATTTTTATTACATTGTAATCCCACCTCAATCCACAGGGAGAGGCAGGAAATATAGATGATGATGACGACGACGACGACGACGACTTTATGGCTATCAGCATGCAAGCTTCAACCTCCCAAATATGCACAAGCCATACAGTTTGAAGTGAGTGTCTCATTTTGATCTGGAGGCAATGGTAAAACCATGTATGGATATGAGATCTGGACAGTGAAGAAAGTCAACAGAAGGAAAATCAACTCATTTGAGATGTGGTGCTAGAGATAAGTACTGAGGATACAATCGACAGCCAAAAAGACAAAACAAATGGATTCTAGAACAGATCAAGCCAGAACTCTCCCTGGAAGCCAAGATTGGAGCTAAATTGGGAATGTGGTACTCTGGGCACATCATGAGAAGAAATAAAACATTAGGAAAGACAATGATGCTAGGAAAGATGGAAGGCAGTAGAAAGAGAGGAAGACCACATGCCAGATGATTACTACATGCCTACAGGACCTGAACAGACCAGTTGAGGACAGAGGGTCTTGGAGATGTCTCCTCTACAGTGTCGCTAGGGGTCAAAGTCGACTGGAGGACAGTTAATAATAACAAAGTAAGCCAGGGAGGGAACTAGACCATTAAGGAACATTAAGCCCTACCTTCATCCTCCATCTTGAGGGAGAGAGAGGCAGGCTAGCTCCAAGAGGCCTGCCTGGAAGAAGAAAAGCCCTCCCTTCATCCTCCATCTTGAGGGAGAGAGAGGCAGGCCAGCTCCAACAGGCCTGCCTGGAAGTAGACAAGCCCTACCTTCAGCCACCGTCTTGAGGGAGAGAATAGGCTGGCCCAGCTCCATCAGGGTTAGCCTGAAGAAGAAGAGCCCTCCCTCCGGTCCATCTGCCTTGGTCCAGGCCTCAGAGGGAGAGAAGAATGCTGGACCTGTTCCTCTCCTCCCTTCACCATTCCTTTCTCCTTTTGTGTCGTGTCTTTTAAATTGTAAGCCTGCGGGCAGGGAACCGTTTATTATCCCCTCTGTTGTAAACCGCTCGGATTCCCAGTGATTGGGCAGTATATAAATAAATCCTATTATTATTATTATTATTATTATTATTATTATTATTATTATTATTATTAT
>NC_056523.1:292421373-292438069 GCF_019175285.1 Sceloporus undulatus | reverse complement strand
GTAAGCCCAAAGTCTGTTCACAATGCCCTAATTACAATTTGTTCATTAAGTGTGAATTAGCTTTAAACAAATGTATAGCGTAACCCCGATGCACGGCACTAAGCATATTCACTTAAGCAGCTGTATTCAACACTGATATATTGTTAGTTCTAGACTTTTTGACCTGATTTTACTGAACAAGTAGCATTCATTGAACTTCCATGATACATAGTTTTTATACTAAGTGCACTTTTGTTTTGTAATATCCACAGTTCTTTGTTAAATGATAATGTTTAAAATTGTCTACTATTTCTTGTAAGTTTATGGTCTAAGGATAATTCTAAACTGCACACTTTGTTCATGTGAGAAACAAGATATGCCCATCTCTTCAAATATCCTTTTATGAACATATAAATCCTCCCACTGGTGAACTGCAATTCCAAACATAGTGTTGCATTTCAACAGCTTGCTTGCAGTGAAGTATGAAGCATCACTAGCTCTAAGAAGAACCAGAACTACAAGACAACAGTATTGGCAGCAGTACTTGTAACAATCATTTAAGGGTTATAATAGACTGCAAACTGAACATGAATCTATGATCAGTGATGTCTTAGACTGTATAAGAACATTATTTCCAAACCTGTGGGGAAACTGGTACTATCTCTCCTACCAACAGTCACAAAGAGAGCTGAAATAAATTTTAAAACTTCATTCCTTGTAATCACCTGAACATGGCTTTGGAAACACTGACTAGCAAAACACAGAAAATTCACAGGATTATGAATGTATCATTCTCCTGTACAACTCAAGCTATAATCAAGCAACACTGCAACCTCACCACAATCAAAAGAGCAACAGAAGGTTCAATATATTTGTGGAAGGTAACACAGAACTCCATTGCCTTTTTATTCATCTTCAGGAATAAATGCTCCTTTCAATTTCTTCCCCTGATTAATGAAGCCCTGGATGAATCATCCTTCATTCAGGGCTTGAAATAATATGTGTGCAGCACATGTACTTCATAAGTATATGCAACAATTTATACATGCATCCTTGGGAAAATGTGGGAGTCCATCCCTTGGATGCTTTAAGTAATCAACTGACAGATATTTCTTGAAGATTGTTAGTGCCATCACTGCCCTTCACACAGGATTATGCAAAAAAATTCTTTTACAGGCCTTTGCTAGAGGAGTTCATATTAACATATAAAACATATTATAGATGTCAGTATTTCAGAACAATAGCTTACATGACAACATGATTAAATACTGCAGGAGCAGCTAAGTTTGGGTCAAAACAGTCCAAAAAATGAGATCCTACAGCCATAATATATTTTAATGTAGGTAATCTTGGAAAGAAACCAAAGATTCTTTTTGATTTATTTGATTTTTGTTAGACCCCACCCACCCCCCCAAAAATGTTAAAGAAGAAATGACAGTTCCATGGATGAAGACATGTGGTTCAGAGAAATGACAGCTCACTTACACTAAAGAGATATATTTTCCTTGGAGGAGCAAAGAGAAAGAATAATTTTGAATGATGCAACAAAAAAGAACAAAATGGTACAACTGATAAATTAGGCTGTAGTCCATTAAAGCTCATACCAAATAAAGTTTGTGTCTTTTTTTTTCAAAAAATCAGACTTTTTGTTGTTTTTAAAGAGAAATCCTTGTTTTTACAGAGAAACAACAGTCTGTAGAACAGGAAGTGGGGAATTTGTAGCCTTTCATATGTTCTTCAACTGCAACTCCCATCAGTCTTGGCTAGCACAGCCAATATTGAGGGTTGCAAATGTTGAAACGATTGGAGGGCCACTTCTATCCTATACAAATAAACTATTTCTTGACTGACACCAGCATTGCTACCACTAGGCTCAAAAAGGGGAAACCATCACCACACACAAACACACATGAAGCTCAATATGTCCAAAACGGAGCTTCTCGTTTTTCCACCTAAGTCTACTCTTCAACACTCCTTTTCTGTTTCTGTTGATAACATTTCTATTCAACCAGTCCATCAGGCCTGTAGTCTTGGTTTTATTTTTTATTCTTCTCTGTCGTGTATCCCCCAGATCCAGACCACAGCTAAGGCATGTGGATTGTTTTTATACAATACTGCCAAAATCCGACCATATCTCTCTGCCTCTATTGCCAAGATTCTGGTCCATGCCCTAGTGGTATCACAACTTGATTTCTGTAACATCCTTCTAGCTGGGCTTCCTCTTTCTCACCACCCGTCCTTTAATTTCTATCCAGCATTCAGCTGCAGCACGCATTATTACATCTGCCCACCGTTCCGACCATATCTCTCCTTTGTTGGCATCCCTTCACTGGCTCCCCCTCCCTTTCCATAGTCAGTATAAGCTCCTGTTGTTGACTTTTAAAGCCCTCCATGGGCTGGCCCCTCCTTATCTATCAAACCTTCTTTCTCCTCACCTTCTCGCTCAGGCCCTCCGTTCTGGTAGTCAAGGTCTGCTGTCTCAGCCCAGGATTTTCTCTGCCCCGTCCCGGATTCATCCCTTTTCACTTGCTGCCCCTCACTCTTGGAACCTCCTTCCCCCACGAACACGGCTCATCACTTCTTTAACTAGTTTCAAAACTGAGTTGAAGACCATCCTGTTCAGAGAAACATTCCCAGGCACTGCGTGACTATTATTTGCTATTTGACATTTTTAATTGGTTGCCTGTTTTATTGAACCCTTTCCTGTATTGCTATGTATTATTTATATGTATTCCGCTACTATTTTGTAGATTGTACGCCATGGACAGGTTTACTTGTATCTATTTTATTGTTTGTATGTACAGTGCTGTGCAAATCTACAGCACTATATAAATAAAGCATAGTAGTAGTAGTAGTAGTAGTAGTAATAATAATACATATGCACACAAAGGATAGAGGGTTCCACTATGACTGGTGGCCATGTAACACACTTCCCTGTGCCTGGACCAAAGTAGGCATGTTAGCACAGCTTGATGACAACATGGAAAAAATCCTAGCAACCATAATGACCACTGGAATGGAGAATTATGGGACGCTATTTAAAAAGCTGCCTATGTGTAGCTCAGTAAAAAGGAATAACTTGAAGTACTACACACTGTGTAGGAAGAGAACTGTTTAGATTCAAAAATATGATAAATGGAAGAACTATAGCTTTGCATCAGCCATTAATAACTTTAGGCTATGTCAGGAAATCTCTGCCTTTCTACCAGCAACCAGAAAGGTCATGGGAAGGAGAAGTGTCACTTATTTCAAGACATGAGGAATAATTTGTACAAAAATTATAAGAAAAAGCTCACTGTATCAGACCTAGGACCCTGAAATGCACCACAACCTTCCAATAGCAGACTTGCAGGAAGTTTGCCTGAAGCACAAAGGAAACATAAATTCGATGTTGTTTTTCCTTAACATAGACCCCTGCCAATCAGCACAAACTAGATGTGATATCACTTGCAAAAGTGTGGCCCACATAAATGGTTTAAAACCTTTGCCCTTTTAACCTATTTCATCTTGCTAAATTGTTTAATCTGTTTGTACCACAGTCTGTGTAAAACCATAAAGAATTGAAAACACTAGATGTATTTAAACAGACTAAGGAGCGCCCACACGCCTGGCAGCCCTCGCATGTGATGAGGGCGCCACAGCTGTAGTGCACCTGCCAGACGCGGCGCATTATGGTTACGTCACAGCTGCATAGCCTCCAAACGGCGCTGCGAGCTGCGACGCAACAGCCCCGTTCCTGGCACTTTGTGGCACCGCAAATAGAGCCGTCTTTTTGGGCTCCTTTTTTCCTGCACAGCAGCGCCACGCAATTTGTATGCTGCAGTGCTCCTGGCGCAGGAAAGAGAGGCGCCAAGGAGGCACCTCTTTTTGATGGTATGTATCCCGCCTAAAACTCCTGGCTCAATTACATATGCCTGATTTATATCATTGCCTTGTAATCTTCCTCAAAGCTGCTCTTGAAATCCACAATGAAAACAATACTAAGGACGTTTTCACACAGGGAGAATTGGATGTTTGTCCCAGGGTCATTCCAGAGTCAATGCAGGGTAAATCATGGTGTTTCACATTAATTCGCAAAATGCAATCGGAATGCATTCCAGAGTCAATCCAGGGTTATTCCAGGTTTAGGTAAATTCAGAGAAACACTGAAGTTATAAACCCTGCTCCACTCTAAAATTATAGTCAATTCAATTTTGCCTGGTATGGAACACATGTCTGGATCACCCTTGCGTTGGCTTTGCTAGAAACACCCCATGACCCTGCCATTTCTCTCCCTGTGGCTCTGCTCCCTGTATTCTCCAGAGGAATTTAAGATCCGCACCTCAGCACTGCCACTATCACCAGCCCATTCCCTGATAAGTCTCAGCGTCATCAGCACCGCCACTCACCCTGCCAAGTAGACCCAGGGGGACCCAGGGGACAGCCCTGGCCCCTGGAGGGAGGTGTTGCCCAGCCCCAGGCTCACGTTGCGGGGGTAATCCATTGCTGGAATGGAGCTCAGTTCAGCTCCATCCTGGCGGGGGCACCTCTGCCTTCAGCTTCCCTGCCTCCCTGCCCAGTCCCAGGACAGCAGAGCACATTTTCAGCAGCACCAGCAGCACCAGCAAAGGAGGACCAAGGCTGCCTCCTTCTGGGCAGCTGAAGACTCTTTCTGGGGGCACCCGGCCCTTCACTCCCTCCTTCCACCTCTCTTTAGCCTGGTGTCTGCATGTCCAGAAGGAGGGCTTCTCTGCTGGTGACGCCAGGGAAGGTGGGAGCAGTCCAGCCAACCTCTCTCCCTGACTGCCTCTCTCATCTGCCTGGCCCCATAACCAGGAAGGAAAAGGCAGTGAGGACACTCAGCATGCCTCCTGCCTGTTCCTTTCTGGCCAGCTGTCACTGGAGGGGAGGGCAGAAATGAAAAATCCTCCCCAGACACAATTCTGTCCTCCCTCCCTGACATCACATTAATTCGCAAGAGAAAGCATAGGCATGTGATGATTTCATTCATATTGGCAATGCTGTCTCCTTTGGATGGATGCTATTTGTCTTTGCGTGTGATGAGGCGGCATGTAATGGCATTCATTTTCGAATTGGCCCCACTTTCTTCTTCTTCTGGGATGGGACTACATTCCTCCACGTGTGAAAAAGTTATAAATCTGAGTGCACATACCAATATGAGATAGCACCAACACCTGGAATAACATACAGTCACTCTGAAGAAACAACAACAAATTAATCTGTATTTTGGATATCTGAGATCGACACAAGCTATACAAAAACACCTAAGGCCTTGAATATCCCATCAGCCTGTATTCTACATTCCTTTTAGTGTGGATGAAATTATTAATCCTCAGTAAAAGTACTGTTCCTTTAACAAAGTATGCTAATAAACAAGAAGCACAATGATTATTGTTTAAAGTAAAATTACTTCTTTTCTCACCTGTTACATTGTTAACTAATATATGGAAATACTGGAAAGCTTAAAGTTATATTTATCACAGTTCTTATTCAAGCATTTTAAAGACCCAAGATGGAGTCAACCATGTGATTACTGAGCAGCCCATGTTTGGCTCCTATGCATAAACAATCTGAAAAGAAGGCAACTGTTCTCCTGAGCAGTCTCCACCTGCTCCACCTTTAATAATAAAACCTGTCCAAGCAGATAGACCAGAATCCCACACCTCAGACGTGCCAAGCCTGTCAGACTTGTGTGTGTCATCATGGCTTCAAGCACAGAAAGAGGCTAAGCACTTCCTGTTAACAAACCAATTTATTAAAAAGTTAAAATTAAGCAAGGGGAGAAAGGAAGTCTAAGTAAGAGGAAAGGTATAGTCAGCTATTATCTGATAAGATAAAGAAATGAGATCACTGTCCTTAAACATGTATCAGTTTGAAATGCCTAACTTTGCAAGCTTACTAGCTTTCTTGTCTCCCAAATGAAGTTTTGAATTTTTAATATGGCCACACCTGGGTCAAGGAAGCTATTAGATTCTGTGACTGAAACGCTAGTGAATTACAGGTCTAAAGTTGTGTTAGCTGTGGAAAAAACATCTACAGATTAAATTTCAAAGCAACATTTTAATACCATATGCACAGGAAAGCTACACATATATTACACTAAATTGCCAATTAGTGAGAGGGGAGTCATGAAAATTATATTTACCTAAAACAGTACAGCACACAACAGTGGTAACAAGCAACTGTACTCAGGATATTAGAAAATATTAAGAGTGATTAAAACACTGTAATGCCATATGCACACATTTTGTACGCCCACATACTACACTAACAATTGCTGCAACAAGAGCACAGCAGTCAGAGAATAAATAGAAAAGCTTTAAGTATCTTAAACCCAACTGCTCGGGCTTAAATTATATGTAGATCAGACCACAAGGTACTATCCTACCATTGTTAACTTTACAACATTTTCCTCAACGCTACATTGTTCATATGTATGTGTACATAACTATCAAATCTGAGCATTCACAAATGGCTTACCACTGATTTGCCTTCTATGAAACTATCAAGCAGCTTGAAACTTGTACCAGGTCAGACACAAACCTAAAACATGGTTTGGCCTTACAAATACTCACTTACACATTCCTTCCTGGTCTTGTGCACAACTGTTAGTAGCTTTCTATTCTTGCCCTAGTGTGTCAGATCATCCTGCCAGGTACTATCTGCAATAACAACTGCTTTCCAGGTGGAAATCTTACTCTTCCTATTAAGATCTTTTATTTGCAAAAAAGCAGTGATTGATGCAGGGAGCTTCTACATGTAAAGCACAAGATCTTTTGTTAAGCTGTAGCACTCTCACCTTAATATCAGTATTGTTTGCTCATTACCTGAGAATCCCAGGTTTCATGACACTGCCCTTCTACTAGGCTGAAAGTGTAGGTCTTTTTATTTGGGGGGGGGGGGGTTCACATTCAGTCATTAACAACCACAAATATAAATTCCAAAGATGCATATAAATAAAGGCCAAGATCCTGTATTATTACACATAACTATGATGACACAGTACTGTCACTGTAGCTATGTTTGACTATGCCACCTCCAAAAACAATATCGTATGTCTGGCTTGCAATCTCATAACTACTCATAGATGCCTACCAAAATGTGCTAAACCCCCACATATGTCTGTGTGCGCACACACAAAAGTATCTCTTTTTGCATGCTTCTGATATAATACACAGAATCACAAAATTGGAAGAGAGCAGAAGGGCCATCCAGTCCAACCCACTGCCATGCAGGAATACACAATGAAAGCACCCCTGATAAATGGCCATCCAGTCTGTTTAAAAACCTGCAAAAAGGAGATTCCACCATATTCCAAGGCAGCATATTCCACTGTTGAACAGCTCAAAATAAATCCTATCTTTCCAAATCTGGGGTCTTTAGTTATACTGGACTGCAGCTCCCATCATCCATAGCAAGAACTATGCTGGGGGCCATGAGATTTATAGTCCAACTTGTCTGGAAGGCACCCAGTTTGTGTAGGCTCAGTTGAATAAGACATTGTACTACAACAATTGTAATGGTCTATATGTGTAGACCAAACGGAGAAGTCTGAATTATTATGACATATAAACAGAGTAAACTTTGTCTTTCTGAGATGACTACAGTACTTCCCAGTTATTTATACATTAGTCCCTAAATAAAGGTTCTACACTCCTTGGAAATAGAAAGTTTAAAAAGCAAGCCAGGTTTCTATTAACCTACAATCCAAATCATGTGAAATTCAACACATATGGGTAAGCGTACCTGTAAAACCATTTCTACAGAATGCATCCACACATTTATTTAGTTACAGTTGTTGTTAACTACCTTTAAGTCAACTTTGACACATAGTGACTAATTTCTCCCAGCACAAGATTCAAGGCAAATTAACAACTATTTCAAAATTCAGCTAAAGTTTTACTATATAAAAATTTAAAAATAATTAAACAACTCTCTTAAAACATATCTAAAACATAATTAAAAAGATAAAAGCACATCACATCACACTGAAAACAACTTTTTGCCACATGATTCAAGCCAAGGCCTTCATAAATGTAGTGCCACAGGAGAACGCACTAAAATCTGGGATCTCTCATATTTTCTCAAGTTTTCTGTTTTAAATATGCTTTAAAACAGTGGTCATGGAAATTCAGTAGGTGAACTATTTAAATGGAATAGTTAATTTAATTGTTTTTTAATTAGTATATAAAAACATACAAGTCTTTATGCAACTATAAAGAAACTGTTGGGAGAAACTTTTTCTTGGACTTCTTACTATCTTCCATCTCTAATCTAGGCACAGTTAAACCATACGATCTGACTTAAAATATGTATCAACATAATTTTCACATCAAAATGAAATACTTGTTCTACTGTGATATCAACAGTAAAGCAATGGGTTATTGTTTTTTTCCTACATGAAATATCTTATTTGGGATGGTTGCAGAAGACTAACCATCTAATCTGACATAAACTATTATCAATCATCTTCATTCAAATTCAGTGGCAGCTAGTTTGTTTGCCTATCAGACTGTACATTAGATAGCAGAAAACCCCTTATAATCCCAGGATCTAAGAGATAACATGGAAGCAGTTATATACTGAGGATGTCAAGAATATTCAGTTTATGGCTACACTGAAAGAGAATTATACGTAAGGTTGACTTGTAGTTGAGTAGTCAAGAATATACAATATTTAAGAACATTTAGCACTACAGTACTTCAGCACAGAAGCATTTGTCAAACCAGATGTTTCAAGCAAATTTATGTTGGTCATATTATTATTTAAGAAATCAGTTAAACGTTTAAGTACAAAAGAGTTCTCAAAATAATTTTGAGAACATTTTTACTCTGGATTCTAGTGCATTATCAGAATTATTGCAGAAGATTAGAAATATTACACACAGAATTCCAATTCGGTACTAACCAAAACAAATATTAAATCTTACGGAATTCAGATAGATTATATTTTGATCAATTTAGCAAAAGACTAGCAGTGTCAATATAATGGAAAAATAGTCTTCCTGTCTAGCTTGTCTCTCTGCTCACCTCATTCCAGTAAACTGAATTTCTAGCAAAATCTGTCAGTTATAAAAAGTTTTGATATAAGAATTAGAGTTTCATTTATTTTATGCTAATAAAAGATATTATTATGGTTGTTGTAGTTTTTGTTGTTTGTATCCTGCTCTTTTCCCAAAACTGGGGCTCAAAGATAACTGACTTTAGAACCATATCAACTTTTAGATCCCCTTTGAAAGTCCTAGTAGGATTTTTAAATATGCCACTGCTATGATTGAACATCTCACCCTTCATCTCTGGCCACTTTAAAGTACAGATGGCAAAAGTACTGTAACATGAAAGAAAATATGTATGAAACGCATGAGCTCAGCAGGTTCACATTTCAGGAAGAGAATCAAATCCCCATCCTGAAGTGTGGAAAACCTCTGCATCAGGATTACACATTAATATTAAATGCCTGTCATCTGTTGTTCCATTATCATGGAATAACTTAAGTCAAGTGAGATATGAGCTTCTTGTTTCAGAGAAGGCCACTAACAAACACGAAAGAGACAAGAGAAACCTGAGAACCACAGGGAACAAAGCAAGCTACCTAAATTATCTCCTTTCTTAAATATGAAACACCTTTTAATTAAGGACAGGTCAGTTTACATAGCATATACCAACAAAGTTATTGACATCACATATTTTTTACTGGCAGTAATGACTTGATTTACCCGCCATAGGATGAGATGGCTAAAATGCATTTAAGCATAATAGTTTACCAGTTGGGTCATATCTACATCATAGGTTACCTCACTTATTTAGGGAGGATCTGGCCTCAGGTATTTTTTACTACCCATTTACCTTTATTGCTTAGCATCCCACCTATTCATGAATGTAACCACATTTTCTCTTTCTCAGAATGTTTGTATAGCTCAGAACTACATCAGACTTGTGGAATTTTCCTGAGGATGTGAGGATATGGTTTACATGTCTGTCATCCAAGACTGCAAAATTTCTCTTTAAAAACTGTCAGTACAGTATCATATTTTAAGGCACCTAGAGAACCAAGTGTCTGGGATTTTCCCAGCTCCATCTTCTATCATCCTAGATGGTCCTTTGTGAAACAATTCAAAAGAAATAAGTGAAGCTTGGTATTTACTCATAGCATAAGAATGTACCTATGACGAAATTGTTTTGCAAATTTGTACATCTGCACTGTCACATGATCCTAATGCAAAAAAGAAATACAAAATGGGATTATCTGCTGCCTTCTGTAGTACAGCAGTAGTGGAGATGTTTTTGACCTTCCAAATGTGTTGGGCTCTCCCAGATATTTGTGGGCTAAAACATCTGGAGAGCCAAATGTTCCCTACCGCTATGCTAGACAGAACAGAGAAGGCACAAAGGAGAACAGAGCCCTGTGAAAGTGGAAAAACTACAAATTAATGTTTTTAACCTCATATAGCACTCCTCTAAGACTCTCTAGTTCCTCCAGCACAGCAATATGGTCAGCTTGCAGCACAAGTCGACCACAGAGTCATGCTGGAGGACCTAGAGATTTCTAGAGATAACATATTAATCAAATCCTCAAGAGTCAAAACTGCCAATATGGAAGGCCAGCTGTATTTCTTACATATCATAGGTTTGTACTGGGATACAATTCTATACAGTGAGTTTGTCTGTTCTAAGCAATACAGTCTGAACTTAGGCAAAAGAGGTCCATACCTTGGCAATGCTTCTTTTCCAGGTCAACTATAAAATCAACACCCTGACACTGGCTAACACACACACACACACACACACACACACAGAGAGAGAGAGAGAGAGAGAGAGAGAGAGAACAGCAAGATTTTTTTAAAATTATGTCAATCATTTTTATCCCCTTTTCCTATTAAAAAAAAGTCCAAAGTGGCTTTCAAGAAGCATGTTACACCAATGTCTCTGTCTAGTAAATGAAGACCAGAATTCTAGAACAACTTTGAACAATCTGGTGTCCTCTAGATATTTGGGGCTATAGTTTCCACCATCACTGGCCATACTGCCTGGGGCTGATGGGAACAGCAGTCCCAACACAGAGACCACCAAGGTAGGGAAGTGTGTATCACATCCAATTCAAGTCAAACATGACATTCATGGCTTCTGTCCTTCAACAAGCATTCATCTTGTGCTTCAAAGTTATATGCAAGAAGCCTGCTGAGCAAACACTTGTCATGAAATACTAATGCAATCAGTAATATTTATCCCCATCTCTCTTTACGAAACATATGTAAAGCCTTATAAAAGCTACAACACTCCAGACATTGAAGTATCTACACACAAAAGTACAAAACACCCTTATGTCAGATCATCTGGATAAAACTTTGATCCTTTGACACTACTACTTCACACCATTCACTATTTACTGTCCTCATTAACCTCAGAGAAGATAAGATTTCATCCTAAGTGGAGGAAAATATCTACAGAAGTTCAGGCCCTATTACAAATGGATGATTGTGACAATCATACACCTACTCAGCACTTTTATCTGATGTATCTAAAACCAACTAGAATCTAAAGAATGTTTTTAATAAGGATTGGCTGTATGCCTGAGTTTCTCTTCTTATGTAAACATTAGGCCCAAACACTTCAGCTTTGACTTATTTTTAACAATCTGCTTCCTACTATTTGGAATAATACCTGGCAAATCCAAGGTGAAGGCTGGGGTTCCTTTAGTTGGGAGCAAGAACAGAACTGAGGCCAAAAGGTGCCAAAATATAGCTGCCATAAAGGTGGCACTTTTCTTTTGCTCTGATCCTGCCACTTAAATATGGAAAATCTTTCCAGTGGGAGCTGGAAAGATACAATTGGTCCTTGATCCCAAAATCTTGACCTCTTGCGAATCTGAATGAATGGAAACACTTCTCATAAAAATGCAGAGGTGTGGGCTGTGAGCTGCTATCTGCATAAAATTTTATTTCCCCTGTAGATAAATATTTTATTGGAAAAATATGCTGCGGGGGAAAGGGGGAGGCTGAAATCCAATGACAAGTTATATTGAGAATAAGTTACACTACATTTAGTGTGACTTACCTCCAAGAATGCTCAAGGTGAGCCAATGTGGCATAGTGGTTCAAGTATTGGACTATGACTCTGGAGATCAAGGTTCATGAAACCCACTGGGTGACGCTGGGCAGGTCACATGCTCTCAGCCTCAGGGGGGGGAGGCAAGGGCAAACCTCCTCTGAACAAATCTTGCCAAGAAAACCTCATAATAAGACAGTCTGCTTCCTACTATTAGGAATAGTGTCCCACAGCACACCTGGCTAATGTACCCAGTGCAAGGTGAAGGCTGGAATCCTGTTAGTTACTCCCAAATCGAGTAGATCCACTGAATCAATTCTCCAGTTGTGAGTCAACACATAAATCAATCAATACTTTTAGTGCATTGGGCCCCCTCTAGTTGAGAGCAAGAATAGGCCAAAAGGCAC
The DNA here is from genome assembly GCF_019175285.1 of Sceloporus undulatus. Classification (NCBI taxonomy): domain Eukaryota; kingdom Metazoa; phylum Chordata; class Lepidosauria; order Squamata; family Phrynosomatidae; genus Sceloporus; species Sceloporus undulatus. The sequence goes on along the minus strand of NC_056523.1, from coordinate 292,425,639 downwards.
CAAGATACAGGTCAGGGATGTAGCCGGGGGGGGGGGGATCTGGGGGTCCGGACCCCCCCTTCCATTAGAAAAATGAATGGTGTGTGCTGCTGCGCCGCCGCACTCAAGCCCCATTATAATGGTGGCACTTAGTCTGGACCCCCCCCTTCCTAAAATCCTAGCTACGTCCCTGTACAGGTGCCATAAAGGTAGTCTCCAGTGTAGCATGAGCACTGGACTCTGTCTCTGGAGACCAAGGTTTGAGTCTCAGCTTGGCCATGGAGACTCCCTGGGTGAGTCACATCTTCTCAGCCTCAGGGGAAGGTAATGGCAAACCTCTTTGAACAAACTGTAATAGGTTCACCTTAGAATTGCCATAAGTTGGGAAATGATTTGAAGGCACACAGGAACAGCAAAGGTGGTCTCCATAAGTTGGAAATTAGTTTTGCCTTTGGCCATTAGTCATGCCTCTTAACTTTTGTATATTTTATTTTAATCTTATACTGTTTTTAGATTACCTTAACTGATTTTCAATTTTATTGTAATGTTTTTTTAAAGTGTTTTTATCTGTGAGCCACCTTGGATCCCTTCTGGGAGAAAAGAGCATACAAACAAAATAAAATAAAACAAAAATGACTTGAAGGGACACAATAACAACAACAAATGCGGTTGCCATAAGTTGAAAATGACTTGAAGGCACACAAGAACATCAACGGTCGTCACTAGAAGCCAGAAAAGAGTCGAAGAGACACAACAAATGTGGTCCCCATAAATTGGAAATGACTTGAGGTGACACAACAACAACAACAACAACAACAAATGTGGTCCCCATAAGTTGGAAACAACTTGAAGGCACACAACAACAACAAATGTGGTTGCCATAAGTGGGAAATGTCTTGAGGGCACACAATAACAAAGGTGGTCCCCTGTAAGTCAGAAATGACCTGAAAGCACACAGCAACAACAGCAACAACAACAAAGATGGACCTCATAAGCCAGAAAGGACTTGAAGGCACACAACAATAGCATAGTCCTCATAAATCTGAAATGACCTGAAGGCCCAGCACAACAACAAAGATGGTCCTCATAAATTGGAAAGGACTTGAAGGCACACAACAAAAACAGCCGGAATCCCCAAGACTGGGCTGCTAACTTTTAGCTGAAGAAGGGGAAGAGGGGAAGGATGGGGAGACGATTTGATCCAAAGCACATGGCAGAAACAACCCAGTTCAAGGCCACTTTAACCATCCTGGCTCAGTGCTAGGGCACCCTGGGAATTTCAGTTTTATTGTGGCACTAGAACTCTCTGGTAGAGAAGGCTAAATGTCACATAAAAATATTGCGCCAGAGCAGTTAAAGCAGTCTCAAAGTGGATTATTTCTGCAGTGTGTTTTGGACCTCACCAAACTACTGTCCTTAGAATTCCCTAGCACTGAGCCGAGGCAGTGAAAGTGGTCCCAAGGGTGGGTTGTTTCTGCATTCTGGACCTTGGTGAAGGTGGGAGGAGGATCCCTGCATCACACAATAGATAAATAACCTGGTTTGGCACCGCTTTAACTCGTTGTCTGGCTCAAGGCTATGGAATTCTGGGAGCTGGCGTTTCTTGTGGAGCCCCGAGCAGAACCAAACGGGTTTATTTCTCTAGTGTGGATGCAGCAAAGGCCAATGCTGGTGGTAATGGCGATGATGATGATGAAGCCGCCGGGGTCCTGCTCACCTGCTGGATGCGCCTCCGGGCCCGGAGGAGGACCTCCTCGTAGCCCTTCTGCCGGAGCTCGCTGAGGCTCTGGTAGTACTCCTCGGGGTCGTCGGCCTCGGCGAAGAGGACCTGGGAGAGGATCTTCCAGCCGCAGGTGTCGAGGCAGTGGCCCAGGTAGACCTGGAGCTGGGCGCAGAGGCCGTCCATCTCGGCCCGGGAGAGCTCCGGGGAGCCGAAGAGCACCGTCCACATCCCCGAAGGCTCCTCGGGGAGCGCCGGCAGGCAGGGCTCCAGCTCCGAGCTGACCGAGCAGAGCTGCTGGTGGACGGCCCGCAGGTCCTGGAAGGAGAAGAGCCCGGCCCAGCTGCACTCCTCGCCGGAGGGAGAAGCAGCAGGAGCCGGCGGCGGAAGGGAGGAGGAGGAGGATGGAGGAGGAGGAGGGTGCAGTGGTGGAGGCGGCGGCGGCGGCTCCGTTTCTTTGGAAGAGGAAGGGCCCCTGGAGGGCTCCCCTTTGGCCAGCTCCAGGAGCTCCATCTCCTCCGCTGCGCCGGACACAGGGCTGCAAGGAGGCCGCGGGGCCTTGGCCGGGCTCCGAGGGGACGGGGAGGCCGCTTCGGGGCCTTGGCTCCTCGGGGAGCCCTGCGAGGGAGAGGACGGGGGTGGCGGGGGGCCTTTGCGCAGAGGCGCCTTGGAGGGGGCCGCTGCCGGGGGGCTTCCCCTGCGGAGCTCCCTGGAGCCGCTGCGCTGCCTCTGGGCGGTGCGGTTGTGGCAGGTGAGGGCGAACTTGCCCTCGATCTCGTTCCAGGCCACGATGAAGGCGAACTTGGGCCGCTCCCGCTCCTGGAAGGCCTGCGGACGCACCGCCACCCAGTCCGCCTCCAGCGCCTCCTCCACCGCCAGGAAAGGCGCGCTCATGGCGGAGCCCGACCACGACCCACCCTCGGCCTCACCGCAGCCCACCCCCCGCCATTTGGGGAAGGCCTTGACGGGGAGAGAGGGATGCGGACAGCGCCGGAGGAGAGGTCAGCCAGGAAGAGGAGGCCTCCTCCCCCGCGCCTTTGCCTGGAGTCACCAGGGCCCTCCTCCAGCCAGTTTAGGAAGTCTTTCTGGGGGAAGGGGATGCGGCCGCTGCCGGGGGCTCAGCCAAGAGGCCCCCCTCCTCCTCCTCCTTGCCTTGGGAGAGAGAGGAGTGCGAGGAGGCTGTTGTTGTTGTTGTGGCTGTTGTGTGCCTCAGTCCTCCTCCTCCTCCTCGCCTTGGCCTCCTTCGCTGGGCTTTGTGTTGCTCTGCCTTCCGCAGCCCTTCCTCGCTTGGAGTCACCAGAGCCCACCGCCAGCCATTTTCGGAAGTCCTTAGGGGAAGGAGAGGGATGCGGGGCTCAGCCAAGAGGCCAGGGACTCCTCCTCGTTGCCTTGGCCCCCTTCCCTGGCTTTGTTGGCTCCTTGCAAGGCAGAGCCCGAGGGGGGGGGGGTGGCTCCTAAGGGCCTCCTCGGCTGAAATGGAGGCCCTGGGCACCTTGAGAAGCCTCGGGGGCGAGTGAGGAGGAGGCCAGCGCTGGGGCCTTTCGGACTCTCTCCGCCGCTGCTGCTGCTGCTGCGGCCTCACCACCGGGAAGGGAAGCCTTTCTCTCCTTTTCCTCCTCCTCCTCCTCCTTCCCTCCTTCCTTTGGCGCAGAAAGAGACTCCTCCTCTCCGACGCCAGCCAGCCCCGGGGCTCCCAGGGCGAGAGACGGCGAGGGCAGGCCAGAGAGAGAGAGAACAGAAAGGGCGCCCTTCTTTCTTTCTTTCTTTCTTTCTTTCTTTCTTTCTTTCCTTCCTTCCTCCTCCTCCTGCTTTCCTCTCCTGCCTCACCGACCGGATTGCCCTCTTTCTCCGGTTTCTCTCTCTTTGCCAGACTTCCTTCTCCCCTCCCCTTTCTTTCTCTCTCTCTCTCATGAGTCACAATAACAAACAAGGGCTGAGGAATAATCCGCTTTGACGCTGCTTTGAACTGCCACGGATCCCCGCTGTGGCATCCTGGGAGCTGTAGTTTTGTTGTGGCTGGAGCGGTTACTTTTGTATCCCCGCAGCACTCTTGTCGGCGTTTTGGCCAAGGCTGCATATCCCCACTGCGGGGACAGTCCGCTTCTACAGTCCCCAGAATGCCACGGGTTCCATGCTGTAGAACAAACTGCAGTTCCCAGAATTCCATAACATGGAGCCATAGCAGTTAAAGCTCTGGGGGGCCCAACAAGCTACAATTCGCACAATTTCATAGCATGGCGCTGTGGCCATTAAAGCTCTGGGGCCTTAGCAAACTACAATTTCCAGAACGCCATAGCATGGAGCCATGGCAGTAAAAGTTATGTGGCCCCAATAAGCTACAATTGCCAGAATAACACGAAGTCGTGGCAATAAAAGCTCTGTGGCCCCAACAAACTACAATTCCCAGAATTTCATAGCAGGGAGCCATGGCAGTAAAAGTTATGTGGCCTCAACAAGCTACAATTCCCAGAATAACACAAATCCATGGCAATAAAAGCTCTGTGGCCCCAACAAACTACAATTCCCAGAATTTCATAGCAGGGAGCCATGGCAGTAAAAGTTTTGGG
>NC_056523.1:292407704-292421363 GCF_019175285.1 Sceloporus undulatus | reverse complement strand
GCCCCAACAAACTACAATTCCCAGAATTTCATAACATGGAGCCCTGGCAGTTAAAGCTCTGGAGCCCTGACAAACTACAATTCCCCAAATTCCACAAAATGGAGCCATGTTAAAGCAATGTTGAAGCAGATTATTTCTCCACTGTGGATGCAGCCAAGATGCTTATCCTCCCAGCCATGCCAGCTACCAGTGCCTTCCCCTCTGAGGGAAACCACAGACTCAAAGCCCAGGACTCCAACAGTTCACTGAATGCAGAAATAATCTCAGTTGACACCACTTTAACTGCTATGGCTCCATGCTATGTAAATCTGGGAACTGTAGCTTGTTCAGGCACCAGAGCACAAGAGCTGTAGCTGCCTGGGCTCAATGGCTCCACGCAATAGATTTCTGGGAATTATAGTTTCTACTTTTTTTAAAAAAATATACAGTTCCCAGAATTCCATAGCATGGGGCCGTGGCAATTAAAGCAATATCAGACCAGATTATTTCTGCAGTGCAAACACAGCTTTAATGCCTTTGTAATTTTCAGCGTTATTAGTAACCAAGTAGCAACAACTTTCTTTAAGAAAGTGGATAAAAACATCACTGTTGAAATGAATGCAATCATTGTGTCTTAACATCACATCACTTATTAAGGTTGCCTTGTCTGGACTTGGTGGATTCTTTCATCGGAAACTTCCAGTAGCAGAATTGTGGGTTATTATTTTATCAATGCATCAAACAGTGAATTGGTTATTAATATATACCATTCCTTCCCAAATCTGCCTGTGGAAAGGAAGAACTATTGAGGATGTAGGGTAAGTAGTAAACCGGAACCTTTCCTGTCAGCCATTTGCCTGGTAAAGCAACATCCCCCCCCCTTTACAAACTAAAATTGCATAAACATTCAGAAACCTAGCAGTGTAATAAATTTGGAAAATCAGTACACTAGTAGCATCTAGTAGCACCTTTGAGACTAACACAAAGAGAGAAGTTGGTAACATGAGCTTTCATACACTTGAACCTACACATCTGAGAAAGTAGGCTCAAGTCTACCAAAGCTCATGCTACCAACTTCTATACTGTATTTCAGTTAGTCTCAAAGGTGCTGCAAGATCCAATTGTACTGTATAAACATGTTAATACATACCCATTGGCATCACGAAGGTTAGCACCACCAGGTCTTGCTATCACACACACTATTGACCTACTTGCATCCCACACCATACATCTTTACTAATGTTTTTGTACTAATGTTACTCAAAAATCATAATTCCCATATGCCACTGAATGTAATGGCTGTAGCTGTGACACCAACCAGCCAGATAAGAATTATATCTTTAAATTACAATATCATATGGACAGTCTTGCATGTACATAATTTCAAATGGCTAAAGTGAAAATTTGGTAAGAGGTGATCTTTCTAAAGAAAATTTTAAAAGAATTTTAAATATTTAAAGATCTCTCTATATATTGATTCTATAGACTAACACAGCTATATCTTTGAATTCTGCCATCACTTCATTGTTTTAAAGGGACACAGGTGGATGCACCCTGCAAGTGATGCCTCTAGCAAAGATACTTCCTATATCAGACAGAATGGGGAGATTTCAGAAGCATGATTATCCTGGAATACATATCTATAATCTATACTATGGACTGATGCCACAATATATCATTTTAATAGACAAGAGGAATACATACTGCAATAAGAAAGACAACCGAGTAATATAGCTATGTAACCACTATTGGAAGCCCAAACCCCGAAAACAGTAAATCAGGAACTGAGGATGAAACCACAAACCACATACCACATGACAGATCAATCTTGTACAATAGCTGGCAGGTTTGTTCCTTTTTAAATGGAAACCATTTGTATAAGAAATCAGAATCATAGAGTTGGAAGGGACCACAAGGCCATTTAATCCTGCCCTGCAGGTATACAAAAAGCAATCCCGACAGATGGTCATCCAACTTCTCTTTAAAAATCTCCAAAGAAATAGAGTCCAGCATGCATTCCACTTCTGAACCACTCTTACAATCAACAAGTTCTTCCTAATGTTCAGGAGGAATGTCTTTTCTTGGGATTGGAATCCATAAGTTTGTGTTTCAGTCTCCAGAGAAGCAGAAAAGTTGCCCGCTTCATCTCCTACATGATATTGTTTCAAATAGTTAAAGATAGCTATCACACCACCTCCCAGTCTTCTCCAACCAAGCATGAATGGCTCACTAAGTTGTTGCTTATAGGGCTTGGCTTGGAGACCTTTGTGCATCTTGGTCACTTTTGTTCCACTTTTTCCATATTCTTGGGGTGCCCAGAAATGGGGACAGTTTCTAGGTGTGATTTGACCAAAGCAAAGTAGCAGAACATTTCTTCCCTTGATCTGGCACACTGCATGCATTAAAACACAGTTTTCAGCACAGCCACACACACAAAACGATTCTTTTCATGGCTGCTTTATGACAATATTTTCTGGTCCTACACACATCCCAACACAGTAGAAAAAGACTCATCTCCACCATATTCGGAATGCTTATGTTTATTTGCTTATCTGAGCTTGTATGCAAAATCAGTCTCCCTTCTCAGTCCCTTTAAGTATGCTTGACAGCCATTGTTTAATCAATATCAACCCCAGCACATTTGTATTTTCATGACTTTTCACTCACACGCCCTTTGTATATAGGTATGTCCAAAGAGGAGTCATTCCAGGCATCTGATGAAGTGAACTGATTCCCCAAACATTTCTGTGGGAAATGTGTCTTTCCCAGTTAGTCTCAAAGGTGCTACTGGATTCCGTTATGGTAAAGCAAACTAACATAGCCATCCCTTTGAATACCAATGCAAAAATTTACAATACAGTTAGCAGTACAAACTGATGATAGCTACTCAGAAATAAGCTCATTTCATTCAATGGAATTTATTCCCAGGTAAGACGGTATAGAATTTGCAAGCTCAAAAACAGCATATACCATAACTTATATTAACAAAAACAAAGAAAAGCAGTCCAGTAAATACAGACATCAGGTTTTGTTTTAATGTAAGGCGTGCGAAAGTAAAAAGTCATTCCTAACATATCTGAGTTGGTGTCAGGTGGCTGTCCCTGGGGAAAGCATTGCATAAATGAAGCACCATTACTGAAAAGAGCCTCTCCTTGCTAGTCTGAATGTTTTTATAGACAAAGTTGTTTCCAAAGATTTATAACTTAACTGAAGGTTATAAAGGTAAGGGCTTGTGGAAATAAGCAACCCTTCAGATATCCTGGTGATTAGCAGTGAGGAGCTTTGGTTGTCAGACAAATGTACTCGCTTAACAGATGAAACACTAGTGTTCATGATGTTCATAATGGCTGGGCCCAGTGAGTGATCCTATTCTGTATGTCATATTCTGCATTAACTGCAGTTTCCAAACCATCTTCAAAGGCACTCCCACATTCAACAGCAGACTAATGTTGTGACATGTTTCCACATACTCATCTTAAAACAATGGTGTTAATTATATGTCTTCTATGCTGGGATGGACAAAGTTTGGATCTCTACCCTGCATGCAGACTGACAAGCTCCCCATCCAAAAAACTCACTAAAAATTGGCCAATCACATCTCCAAAAGCCTCTAGGGCTTTTAGTCCTGTAAATGCCTTCTTGTACCTCTAAAGGCATTTTGTTTTGTTTTTTCAAAACAAGAAGCAACCAGCAGCAAGACTAGTCACTTCCAGGTTTGGGGAGGCCTCTATACATAGGAAATGTAGGTCTCCAGGGTTCCCCGGGACTAGTGTGCCTCCCAAGCCTGTTGCAGTTGCCCAGCCCTACTCTGTGGGGTGTTATTTGCCATTTACACTCCCCTTCAGGGTGGATGTGTTTATCTGAGGCCAAGTGGATGTTTTCACTTGCAAAATACCCAAACAAGCTTTTATTATTATCATTAATGTTTATTTTTAATTCTTTACTATTTATATGGTGGTTTAAAAATTGGTATAGGTAAGGAACTGAAAGCATGTAGCCAAGCAGCAAACAAAGAGGAGACAAACTCCACATGCTATTAAGATGCTCAACTGTTTATAAAGCCCAAGACATTTCGGCCACACTAGGCTCTTCTCAGGGGCCTTCAAAAGAATTCACTGGACTTGTGAATACAGTACTCTCAAAAATATCTCTATGGTCACATTGGGCTTTTTAAACACTAGTAAACAGCTAACCATCTTTTAGCACATGGAACTTGTCTCCTCATTGTTTGTGGTTTACATGTTGGACTATGACTCTGGAGACCAGGGTTTGAATTCCTGCTCAGCCATTGAAAACCACTGGGTGACCTTGGGCAAGTCACACTCTCCTAGCCTCAGAGGAAGGCAAATCTTGCCAAGAAAACCCCCTAAGAGGGTCATTTTAGGATTGTCATAAGTCAGACAGAACTTGAAGGCACACAACAACAAATGAATCAGCTGCAGACAGTTTGAATATCTTAAGGGGGTGGGGGGATCCAGAAAACTTTTAATCTAATGCACTTTTGTCCTGTTCATTTAATATTAAACATTTTTTGTGTAACATCACTTAGCATTTTACTAAATTAATTGCTGGACCAAAACTCCTTGTCCTTCAGGCTATGCACAGGACTGAGCTCTAATCATTAAAATTGTGTGTCAGTTACTTTCTCTAGCTGGTATCCTATTAGTAGCATATTTCTGAGATACTGCCAAGATAGTATTCCTTTCCTCCTTCCACAGGACCCAGAGCCCCTTCCCCAGACATACCTCTGAAGGCTCCCCTCCAGCTATTTGGTGCCTCAAGGGTTAGTTAGTAGGTAGGATCACAAAAAACATTTGGCTATGTCACTCTGGCCAGACTTAGGAACCCCTTCTCTAATGTATTTGAACTTCCTAACAGTGTTCTTTCAAATGCAGGCCAAGAGATCTTCAGATGTGTTTATATGTAACTTTGCCTATGCAAGGATGTCTTAGCTTATAAATTATATATCTTCCTTCCAGTACACTTTACATTTCTCGTTAGAGGTGCACTTATTTTTTTGTAATACTAAAATTTTGTTCCATGTTATTCTGACTGCCTTTGATCTTGTTGTCTTGTTAGTTGCCTGAAATACTATATTGTGTTCAGTCATTCCATTACAGAAAAACATGAATGCAAAAATCTATCCCAGAAAATTGAAGGCCATAATTTAGTAATCATTTATTAAATTGCACATATGGTATTTGTTCAGAAACAAACTAACATTCATCTCCTTCTTTGATGATACATACTGATCAAGGATACACATGGAATTATAACATAATGAAAAAAATAACTGAATAGATTTTAATTTACTATGGTATTTACATAGACTAATCCAGTCGTTTGGTGTTCCACAATTGCATTTTTATATCCTAAAATATTTATTGTCATAAAAAGCTTGTCTTTCTAAATCTGTCATTTTGTCTTCTTTTGAATCTGGTTCAACATCTTCCTTTTGGCAATGTTTTGCTTCTCGAGGTGTGTCAGAATTTTTGTCATACATTCCTGCTTGGTGACTTGGTGTGGTTAGACTCAGGAAACACTGTATATTAATTTGTCACCTAAAGCATCTATTGTTAGCTTAAAACATTATTGTCAGGAATGCAACTTGGGTGCTTTCAATAATTTGATAGATTTTATTGCTACCATTTCTTCATTGTAAAATAACTTTTCTTTCCTACAAACATGCACACATGTTGATTATATATATATATATATATATATATATATAGAGAGAGAGAGAGAGAGAGAGAGAGAGGAAATTAATGACGCTTTCTTTTTAATATGCCAAATGTACAATTGTACAGTCCAGTACATATTCTAATAAATGTATTTGAAGAAGTGCAGAACTGTTTTTATAATTATTTGTAGTGCTCTACTAGACAAGTCTATTTGTCTTGTTGATGTGGTTGTTATCTACTCTTGAGCTGACTTCGACTCATGGCAACTCTGTGGATTAGACATCTCCTGGCCACAACCTCTCTGCTCAGGTGCTACAGGCCCAGGGATATGATTTCCCTGGTTGAGTCTAACCTTCTAGAATGTGGTCTTCCTCTTTTTCTCTGGCTTTCTACCTGTCCTTGCATCATTGTCTTTTTAAATGATTTATTCTTCCTCATGTTGTGCTCAAAGTATGACAGCCTCAATTTGGTCATCTTGGCTTCCACTGACAGTTCTGGTCTGATTGTTCTAGATCTCATTTGTTTGTCTTCTTGACTGTCCACAATACTCTCAGTACAGTACTTTTCTCCAGTAACTCATCTCTAATGAGTTGATTTTCTTCCTATTGCTTTTTTTTCACTGTCCAGCTTTCATGTCCATACATGATGATGGGGAATACAGTATTTTGGACTATCTTCACTTTAGTGTTCACAGTTATGTTTTTAGACTTTATGATCTTGTCCAATTCTTTCATAGCTGCCCTTGCCAATCCTCATCTCCTTCTGATTTCTACTTGTCTTTCTTAGAAGTAAACTCAATAGGGCTTACTCTGAGATAAAAGGAGTAAGCCCCTTGAACTTTAGGGTCCTCTGAACTTACTTCTGAGTAGATATATATAAGATTTCTCTGTGTGTGTGTGTGTGTGTGTGTGTGTAAAATTTATTTCTATTTCCCGCCTCTCCCTGCAGATCAAGGTGGGATTACAACAATCAACAAATTGCAACAATAAAACATGTCAAATACATAGCTTAAAAATACATAGCATAAAAATACATCACTATCAATACAGTACAATACTATACAGTTGGTCGGTTCTCCATGAAGAGCATGCAATGCTAACTGAGGTAAGATATACTACAGCAGGTTTGGTGGATAGACTCGCTGGAAGAGATCCATCTTTAGTGCTTTCTTGAAAGCATCCAGAGTAGTAATAAAACAGATCTCTTCCGGCGGATCATTCCACATTCCACAGCGGAAAATGCTCTGTGGGACATGGTCACTAGCCTGGTATTTATGTAGTCTAGTGATTTCTTCCCAAATATTCTGAGAGTGCGTGGCGGATTGTGTAGGGAGAGGTGTTCACTCAAGTAACGCGGGCCCAAGCCATTCAGGTCATTTTGAATCTTGATCCTGTCCTCTGGGGTATCAGCTACTCCTCCTAATTTGGTGTCATCTGCAAATTTGATAAGTATGCCCCCAATTCTGTCCTCCAAGTCATTGATAAAGATGTTGAATAGCACTGGGCCCAGGACAGAGCCCTGTGGGACCCCACTGGTCACTTCTCTCCAGGATGAAAAGGAGCCATTGTTGAGCACCCTTTGGCTTTGGCCAGTCAACCAGTTACTAATCCATGTAACAGTTGCCTTGTCTAGCCCACATTCTACAAGCTTGTTTACAAGAATGTAATGGGGAACTTTGTCAAAGGCCTTACTGAAATCAAGATATACGATATCCACAGCATTCGCTTCATCTAACAAGCTGGTAATTTTATCAAAAAAAGAGATCAGGTTTGTCTGACATGACTTCTTTCTCTGAAACCTGTGTTGACTTTTTGTGATTATGGCATTGCTTTCTAGATGTTCACATCTAGATGCTCTCTGTTTAATGATCTGTTCCAGAATCTTTCCTGGTTATGTCAGACTAACTGACGATAATTGTTGGGATCTTCTTTTTTCCCTTTTTGAAGATGGGAACAATGTTTGCCGTCCTCCAGTCTGCTGGGACTTCTCCTGTTCTCCAGGAGTTCTCAAAGATCATTGCCAATGGCTCAGATATTATGTTAGCCAATTCTTTTAATACCCTTGGATGGAGTTCATCTGGTCCTGGAGACTTATATTCGTTTAGGTTAAACAGGTATTCCTGTACTATCTCTTTATTTATTCTGTGCTGAAATTCCTCTATTCTGTCCTCTGCTCCATTATCTTCAGGTTGAGCACCCTTTGCCTTTTCTGAGAAGACTGAAGCAAAAAAGGTCCCCTGTTAGCATTTTGCCATCTTCTGCACGCAGCAGCCCTACCGTTTCCTTAATTTGGGTGTCATCAATGTACTGATAACACCACGCTCCATGCCTCCAGATGATCTCTCCCAGCGGCTTCATGTAAATGTTAAATAGCTTGGGGGACAGGATGGCGCCATGAGGGACACCAGGTGTCAGCTCTCTCTTAGAGGAGCAACTATCCTCCAGCCTCACCAGCTGGGATTTACCTCAGAGGTAGGAACGAAACCAATGAAGCACAGTGCCCTCGATACCTAACTCCTTCAGGCGTTCCCGAAGGATACCATGGTTTATGATATCGAATGCCATTGAGATGTCCAAGAGCACCAACAAAGTCACACTTCCCATGTCGATGCCCATTGACCAAGGCGACCATGGCAGTCTCATTTCCATAGCCCGCCCTGACGTCGGTTTGAAATGGGTCCAGATAATTGGCTTCATCCAAGACAACCTGGAGTTGGAAGGTGACCACCTTCTCGATCACCTTGGCCAGGAATGGTAATAAGGAGACCGGTCTGTAGTTGTTTCTGATCAGAGGGTCCAGGGAGGGTTTTTTCAAAAGTGGCTTAACCACTGCTTGTTTAAGCTTGGATGGAAATTTCCCCTCCCTGAAGGATGCGTTAATTATAGCCTGAAGCAAAGTTGTTACTGCGTCCCCTCCTTGAGTGGTCAACCAAGATGGGCAGGGATCAAGGGGGCATGTTGTCTTCCTTACACAGCCAAGGAGCTTGTCCACTTCATCAGTATTTACAAGCTCAAAGTGATCCAGTCTAACATAGTCCACAGAGTCACTGGACATCTCTCTCATAGTTTCTATTGTAATACTGGCATCAAGACCATCCCTTATCTGAGTGCTTTTATCCGCAAAAACGTTGTTGAAGAAGTCACAGCAGGCTTTTGATACAGTGGTACCTCGGGTTACGAAATTAATTCGTTCCGCGGCTAATTTCGTAACCCGAAAAACCTTCGTAACCTGAATTGCCATAGGCGCTAATGGAAAAAAATAGCTCTCTGCTGCCCTCCGGTGGCGGCATAGCGCCGAGGTTTTTTCGTAACCCGAAAAAACCTTCGTAAGCCGAAACAATAAATCCCTATGGAATTTTTTCGTATCCCGAAAAATTCGTAAGCTGGGTAATTCGTATCCCGGGGTACCACTGTAGTTCTAAAAGAGGGTTCAGGGAGGGAGCCAGCTAGTTAGCTCTTTAACCACCCTGAACAGCTCTGCCTCAGAAAGAGCTAATTTTTTGCTATGAAATAGGCTTGTGTCCAAAGAATCACTGACAAAAGTAGCAAGAAGGTGGTTTTTCTACACAACACCCCCAGCCACACCAAATCCCACTTCTGAGAGACAGGTGTTCTTCTGTAATAACAGAGCCATGGAATAGGAAGGAGGCTAAGGAGGAATAGATGAAGAATACTTTCTCTGTTTATCTCTAGGAGATGGATAAACAATAAACAAAGGACTTCCTCCACTCATACCCATTTCTCCTACTCTCTTCCTAACTTCATTTCACTCTCTCACAATGCATTTTTCTCTTCTTTCTTACTCTTTGTCAATCACACCACTTCCATCTGTCCTGTTCCCTCCCCATTCCCTCTCTCTCATCTTGCCCTGCTTCAAACCTTGCAATGTGCCTCCTTGCTTCTTGTACTGCACCACTCTCCTGTCTCACCTCTCCTTGTGCCCTTGGAGTACATACCTCTCTTGTGGCCCTCTCTTGCTTCTTGTACTTCACTAATCTCACCACTTGCTTTCCCATTTCTCCCATTCCCTCCCTTGCCTCTCTAGCTTCCCTAAAAAGCAGAGTGAACATGTGTTTTGCAGAGCAATTTGATAAAAGAGTGCCTCCATATTTTGCCTCACATTGCATCTTCTACAAAGAATAGAGATACACTTTTTAAAACGAGAGCTTGGAATCTGGGCCAAATGATGGTTCAAATTGGCACTACATGGCATGCCTAGGATCTAGGTGAAACTCAGTTATCTGGGTGTTGCTGTTGTTACTGTGTGCCTTCAAGTCATTTTCTTAACAAGATTTTTTCAGAGGGAGTTTTCTATGGCCTTCCTCTGAGGTTATGAGAGTGTGACTTGCCCAAGGTCACTCAGTGGGCTTCCATAGCCAAGTGGGGATTCAAACCCTGGTCTCCATAGTCATAGTCCAATGCTAAAAGGACTACACCATATTGGCTCTTAGTCTTGGGTGATATGTCAACCCTAATTTCAAAGCTACATTTGCTGCTAACATAGTTGAAATGCAGCAATTTTTGTGCCACCCACACTGATCCTTTTAATCTGTTTGGATCAGCAGCTGTCAGCATGAGAACTGCAGGTGTCAGGTGTACTGAGTCATCTGGAAGTCTCTCTACCTGGAAATGCCTGCAGTGTTGCTTCTGGTTAGTACCTGGAGATTCATTTCTAGATAGTAAAGGAAGGTTCTGAAAATAGCTATTGGACTGTTGTGCTGAGATGAAGACAGAACTGTCAACAAGGTTATATTAGTGTACTTTTTCATCATTAGTACACAATATTTCTGCCTTCCTTATACTGTATAATGAACTATATTTTCCATTGTATGAAATGACAGCTTGTTGTACAGAAGTACTACATTTGCTGCCCTTGTAAACAAGCTTTGCTTCAAGAACTTTTTGGCTCTCCTTACCAATAGCACAAAGAGCCTTTGTTGTGTTTTCAGCTGAGGTTGCCAATTTTAAAAAAAAAAATGTAATTAGGAAAACTGTGTTCGACTAAACTCTATGAAGCTGTACTGTAGCAGTATTAAAGGAATGAAGTTACATCTTTAAAATACTGTGATGTCACTGCATTTAAAAAAAACTTATTTTCCCCCAAGGAAAAGTTATTTCCCCCCCACCTTTGCCTGCAAAATATGGCATTCTACAAACTTGATATACTGTATTTGTATAATTATGCAATGATACTTATTAAAAATGTAACACATGGTACAAAGAGAAAGCCAGAGATTTTTTCATATCCAAAGTTAAATCTGAAACTTCTTAAGGTATAGATAATGATCAGATGCATAGCTTTGATTCAGCCTAAATTGAATGCAACAAAAGCTTATGCATAATTCCCCTCAATTATAATTATTTTCAGCATAGAATAGATGAACATGAAGCTCTATTAAATGAAGAAAGCAGGTCAGAGAATGAAGCTGAATCATATGGGAAAAAACAGAATCATGCTGTAGGAAAAGACAGCTACGACTGTGTACCTTTTATGACGATACATTGAATATTCTGCATCAACCTTGCATTGCCATAAGTGTCAACCAATTCATTGGCTCACCATAAATGTTCCTGTTACTAGTACAGAAGAAAGTTTCCTCATAAGATGTCTCATGTTGTTAGATAAATACCTAGAAGCATTTTACACCCAGGAACTAGCTGTACAATAGTCTGGCAATATGTATCTTATTGTGAGCCAATGTGGCATAGTGGTTTGAGCATATGATTATGACTCTGGAGACCAGGGTTCAAATCTCATCTCAACCATGGAAACCTACTGAATGACCCTGGGCAAGTTGCATGGTCTCGGGCTCAAAGGATGGCAATGGCAAACCTCCTATGAAAAAACATGCCAAGAAAATCTTATGATTGATTCACCATAGGGTTGCTATTTTGAAAAAACTTGAAAAAACTCAAAAACAACAAAATAACTAATAATAATAATAATAATAATAATAATAGGTATGTTCTCAAGAGCATATGTATAAACTCATACATGTTCTGAGTGTAAACATGCATATGGAATCTTGTCACTTTAGCAGTAGAAGTCTGATTCAATCAATTTTTTATTACAGCCCAGAGACCCCATAAAATCAAATTCACAACATAAAAAATAAATTAAAAGCATAAGGAACAATTAGTCATTTCATACAGACAGAGCTTATTTGTGATAGGGACAGGTTGGAGTCAATAAGCTGCATCCTCACAGACCAATCTAAAAAAGGAATTTTGCATTGAAGATTAGCAAATACTATAACAGCCCTTCATAATCAGCACATAGAACATATAAATAACACATATAACTAGCCACAGCATTTCTAGAATGCTGAAAATCTGACTCACAAGGCTGAGAAAATTTGTGGCTGAATCATAAAAAAAATCCAGGGAAGCAGTGGCTTAGTGGTTAAGATGCCAGTTCTGTTGATCGTAAGGTCTGAAGGTTGTTCCCAAGTGCCACATTATGGTGTGAGCTCCCATCACTATTCTCAGTTTCTGCCAACCTAGCAGTTGAAAAGAATGTAAAAGTGCAAGTAGATAAATAGGTACTACTTCGATGGGAAGGTAACAGCATTCCATCCAGCCATGCTGGCCACATAACCACCGAAGTCATCTACAGACAATGCTTGCTCTTTGGCTTAGCAATGGAGATGAGCACCATCCCCTACAGCTGGTTACAACTAGACATTCATGTCAAGGGAATACCTTTACCTTTAATCTAAAATATAGGGATTACTTAGTGGTGGGGGAGAAAAGAAAATACTAGACATTCATGTTGAGGGGAAACCTTTACTTTTAATCTAAAATTAAAACAGAGGCTGGATGGCCATCTGTCGGGGATGCTTTGATTTAGATTTCCTGCATGGCAGGGGGTTGGCCTGGATGGCCCCTTGCAGTCTCTTCCAACTCTACGATTCTATGATTCTATGATCCAGGAGTTACTTACAGGTGGGGGAGAAAAGATAGATTTTAGGGGTGACAAAAGTTACCTCTCTCTGGTTCTGTTGGGCTTCTGGGAAAGACACTGGGTTTGTTGTACTCCTGGTTGGAGCAGTACAAAGAAGAGGGCAAGCTAACCAAAGGTCCTCTAAAACAGATTAGGGTTTTAAGAAAGAGAATAAGGGCCTGTACAGCCAAGCCAAAATAAAGCTGCTTTGGGTCAATTTGGAGGTATGCTGTTTCAATGATGCATGTGCCCTAAGAGGCCAAAAGTTGCACCAAAGCGTGGCTTTCGCATGGCTTCTGGCCACTTAGGACACACGTGCATCGTTGAAACAGCATACCCCCAAAGTGACCCAAAGTAGCTTTTTTGGGGGGGGCCGTCTGTAAGGGCCCTAAGTTACATGACTTTGTGGGCAAAATCCTGGATACTTGGGATTTTAAGAATCTCTCAGGTTGAATAGACTGATAATATGTGCCTGCTGTCCTACCACAATCACATTAGTTTAGCAACAGATGCACACTGGTTTTGCATCTATCTTTATCAGATATTCTCTGCATTAGTGCTTTAGCTCTGCTTTGATGATCCATCGGTGATCTGATTTGGGTAGTTCTCCCATACAATCCTTCCTGCACTCTCAGGTCCTCTAGGAAGAATCTCTTGCAGTCCAAGAAAACCAGACGTTCCCAGAGGACGTTTTCTGTTGCCGCTCCCAAAATCTGGAATGACCTGCCGGAAGAGATCCACCATATGACATCTTTGGAGGCCTTTAAGAAGGCAATAAAAACAGATCTCTTCCAGCAGGCATCCCCAAATTGACCTCCTCAGAATTTTCACTCTCCAGTTGGGAATTATTGTTTTTAATGCTATTTTAAGGTGGGAGGGAGATAGGAAATTGGATTTTATATGCTTTGCTATGTTTTTTTTACTTGTGGTTTGTTGTGTTCTATTTTTATTGTTCTTATGTTTGTTGTTACCCGCCTCGATCCAATACAGGGAGAGGTGGGATACAAATTATTATTATTATTATTATTATTATTATTATTATTATTATTATTATTAT
>NC_056523.1:292364332-292407694 GCF_019175285.1 Sceloporus undulatus | reverse complement strand
GCCTCCTTCTGGCCCCTGTATGCTCTACCCTGCACATGCGTGCCCTTCAGTTTTTTTAATTTTTTAGTTGTCTTTGACATAATTTTGCAGTTCCTCTTGGGGGAGAAGACTGCCATTTCTTCTTTCATGGGAAGGCATGGGAAAGCCAGCTGCCCACACCAAAGAAGAAATGAGAGTCCTTTCTCAAAGCAGAAGCCTGTCATTTCTTCTTTGGCAGTGGATGGGCAGGGAGAAAATAAAATAATAATAATTAAAAAAACAGCCAGCTCTGGAATAGAGAGGAGGAAAGGGGAGGAGGGAGAGGAGGAGATACTGACACCACATAACTGCCCAATACTGGAACTGCTGTATGAAGAACTTATTGCACCTGAGGACTAATGTTACAGCAACACCTTTGGAGCTTATTAGTAAGTTTTCCTGTCAATGATAGTGTGTGCTCTAACAACACTTTGAGAGCGAGACAGTGATGAGACCAAGTCTATCACCAAAGGTGCTACGTTTCAACTTTAATGGTGATTTAAAAGTTGTGTGTGATAAAATCCTGAGAGCTAATTAGACAGGACCTTCATAGTGGCTGCTCTCAGGCTTTGGAATAACCTCCTTGCTGTCCCACTATTGGGGAAAATATGGGATAGAATGGAAGAAGAAGAAGAAGAAGAAGAAGAAGAAGAAGAAGAAGAAGAAGTGATTGAGCAAGAGTCTTCCTGAAGTAGGTGTGTCAGGCACTTTCTTCAAAAACTCTAAGCTCTTGGACAAAGATGGAGCCCTCTTCTCTGTAGGGTCTTTCCCTACAAACCTTCAAGTAGGGTCTTTCCTCTTGAATACCTCTTTGTCAAAGATAACATATTCACGGTTAGCTATGTCAGCCATGTATAAAGTATTATTATTATCATCAGAATTCCTATTACCTTTGGACAGAACAACAATTCTGGCTAATGGTGGATATGGATGTATGATCATGCATGCTGCCTGTTCACACTTGCTACATGAAAAAGCAGATAGGCAAACTGTGGACTTCCCACCCATAGACTGTTTATTATGGTGTACAAACCACACAATTTGACTTCGCCTTCCCTTAACAAACCAGATTGCTCTTGGTTTATTTCTCTGATTTGTTGGGGAAAGACAAGACAGTTTGTCAAACATGGATATCACAATAAGCAATATGGAAGGTCAATATTTGTATAGTTGTCCCACTTGCAGCTGGATCAAGTAGCTAGTGTTAATGAATACATTACCTCATCCATATTTTCTCATTAATAATAATACTTATTATTATTATTTTTACTCCACCCTCTGTGCAGTGCAACCGGGGTGGCTTTCAACATTAAAACATACAATCCACATCCCGCAAACTCACCCACTCCCCATAACATACAGATACAATTAAACAATTTACAATATAAAACACAGCTTAAAATAATAACATTGACAAGCAATGGCTACAACGGGGATAAATAGGTTAGGCTTACTTAACACATCCTTTTGTGATATTAACTGCAAAAGCAGTTGTTAGGAGATAGCAAGTGACTATGTAGAGAGCCAGCTTTGTGTAGTGGTTTGACCATTGGACTATGACTTTAGAGGCTAGGGTTCAAATCCCAGCTCAGCCATGTAAGCTCACTTGGTGACCTTGGACAAGTCAAACTCTCTCAGAGGATGGCACTGGCAATCCCCCTCTGAAGAAACATGCTAAGAAAACCTCATGATACGGTCACTTTAGGGTCGCTATAAGTTGGAAATGACTTGAAGGCGCAACAATTAACTATGTATGATGCACTAATGCAGTATTATGTCTGTGGGTACCATCAAAATCTGCCCTGTTTTTATTTCAGAACAATTTTTGATGGTTGAGAATTACAAAGGTTTATCCTATGTTATCCTGTCCCACCAGTGTTGAAGTAAGATTCAAACTGCTGGTACAGTTAGCTTTTGTAGGTTGAATGGGCTGGGGTGTTTGTCTTGTATTTTTCCTCAGGCAGAAAAGTGTTTTGTGCTAGACCTCTGTTGTAATAAATGAGAAATGCAATGAGCTATTTTTGCATTCCAAGTAACATTCCAAGCTTTGGCAATAAATGACTGCCAAACATATTGGCTAGCAAACTGGTTTTGTTTTGAACTGACCAGCCATTCCTTAGCCACTCTCTAATTGCTGATAGGATTGTCCTGCTGTTTCTTCCAGAAACCACTAAAGCATTGTGTAAACATTTTACAAAGAAAATGGTAGATTGATCGATCGATAGATAGATCTTGTTTAGAGACAAGTTATAGATTTTATAGGATCTCCTCCTCCTCCTCCTCCTCCTCCTCCTCTCTGTCTTCCTGATGGGGCATAATAATAATAATAATAATAATAATAATAATAATAATAATAATAATAAATCGTTTATTTCTAGCCCACCTTTCCATGAGATCAAGGCGGGTTACAACATCATAGAGCACCAAACGATAAATATCAACAATACAATATAAAACAAAATCAGAAATTAAAACAAGGAATTAAAAACACAGATTAAAAACCTTACAAAAACTAGCCAAAGTGCCGGT
The DNA here is from genome assembly GCF_019175285.1 of Sceloporus undulatus. Classification (NCBI taxonomy): domain Eukaryota; kingdom Metazoa; phylum Chordata; class Lepidosauria; order Squamata; family Phrynosomatidae; genus Sceloporus; species Sceloporus undulatus. The sequence goes on along the minus strand of NC_056523.1, from coordinate 292,405,147 downwards.
GAAAAAGGAGGGGAGGAGAAAAAGCGATTACAACTGGGAGAAAGCTTGTTCAAAGAGAAAGGTTTTGAGTCTCTTCCTGAATTGGTTGAGGGAGGGGGTTGAGCAGAGCTCTTCGGGAAGCGAATTCCATAACTGCGGGGCTGAGATAGAAAATGCCCTCTGTGCAGTTGTAGAGCGTTTCGAGGGTGGAACTGTCAGAAATTGCTTCCTGGTTGACCTGAGTGTGCTGGGTGGACTATATGGGGAGAGGCGGTCCTCCAAGTACCCTGGGCCCAAGCCATTTAGGGCTTTATAGGTTATAACCAACACCTTGTATTGTGCCCGGAAGCGAATAGGCAGCCAATGTAGATCTCGCAGAACAGGTGATATATGGCTGGACCTGGAACATCCAGTGACCAGTCTGGCTGCCATGTTCTGCACTAACTGAAGCTTCCGGGTTTGGTACAAGGGTTGCCCCATGTAGAGCGCATTACAGAAATCCAACCGAGAGGTTACCAGAGCATATACCACCGTTTCAAGGTCCCCCCAGCCCAGGTAGGGTCGCAGCTGGCGTATCAGCCAAAGCTGATAACAGGTACTCCTGACTGTCGCATCCACCTGAGATGTAAGGTGGAGTGACAAGTCCAAGAGCACCCCCAGACTGCGAACAGAGTCCTTCAGGGGAAGCGTGACCCTGTTCAGCACAGGTGGACAAATCTCCAAACCTGGACCTGGGGAACCTATCACAAGTACTTCCATTTTCTCTGGATTCAGTCTGAGTCTGTTTTCCCTCATCCAGCCCATTACTGACTCCAGACAGGCATCTAGAGGAGAGATGCCATCCCTGGTCACTGCATCAGTTGGAGACACAGAGAAACATATTTGGGTGTCATCAGCGTACTGATAACACCGCGCCCCATGTCTCCGGATGATCTCTCCCAGCGGTTTCATGTAAATGTTAAATAGCATGGGGGACAGAATGGCTCCTTGAGGGACACCAGAAGTAAGGGCCCTCTTATCGGAGCACATGTCCCCCAGCTGCACCATCTGGAATCTACCCGAGAGGTAGGAACGGAACCACTGGAGCACAGTGCCCCCGATTCCTAACTCTCTCAGGCGTTCCAGAAGGATACCATGGTCAATGGTATCGAAAGCCGCTGAGATATCTAAGAGCACTAACAGGGACACGCTTCCCCTGTCCATGCCCAGACGGAGATCATCGACCAAGGCGACCATGGCAGTCTCAACTCCATAGCCCGCCCGAAAGCCAGTTTGAAATGGGGCTAGAAAATCAGTATCATCCAAGACCGATTGAAGCTGAATGGCAACCGCCCTCTCGATCACCTTCCCCAAGAATGGCAGCAGAGAGATAGGCCGATAATTATTGTGAATCAGGGGGGTCTAGGGAGGGCTTTTTTATCAGCGGTTTTACAATGGCCAATTTTAAGCTGGATGGAAAGCGCCCATTCCTAAAAGATGAATTAATTATGCGGCGCAACATAGTAGTTACAGCTGCACCCCCCTGAGCTGCTAGCCAAGAGGGACAGGGATCGAGAGAGCAGGTTGTCTTCCTAACACATCATCAGACATCACCATCTGGTATTTCCATATGCTGTATGTAAAAAATGAGTTATCTCAATGGAAGAAGAGGAGGAGACCAAGTCTTGCCCTACCAAGTAGATTCAGACAAAACCAAACTGCTGAAGCCTTTCCTAGTTTGTGTGTTTGTCCCCATTAACAACTTTTGCCATTTGACCCCACTCTGATGTTGCTTGACCTCACATGTACTGGTCTTTATCAATGAAATGTTGGAGGGTATTGATTCCTCAAAATACTGGAAGAAATTAAAAGTGCCATACCAAAAATGACTCATAGACTTTAGAACTGATAACTGGATATACTGTCAAATTGTACATGAAGCAAAAATCCTGATTCACAAGGCTGGTTTTTCAAAACAGCTGCTGAAGGCACTGACTGAAGGCAGAAATGTTTAAAGAAATCTTTACATGAGCCCTGGTAGAAAACATCAAAAGTATAGGTTAAAAATATAAAAATAATCTCAAATGACTTCCCCAAACCAATTTTAATGAGTGTTGAGTAAATATTACTTATTGCATCCAAAATGTAAGTGTTACTTGCTGCCATGTTTTGTGATACATTTGCCTTATCAGTCTTATGTTACAGATAATGTCATTACTTGTAAAAAGTTTCTTCTAAGCTCTGAAAAGACATGAAGGTCTTTTGGAAAAGTGGGTAACCTACAATTCTTATGATGAGGAGTGAAGAAGTCCAATAACATGTTCCCAGTGGATTTTCACAAGAGCACCTTATGAATTTTTATTTATGTTTATAATGTCTAGTTAGTATATTTGTAAAGCAAAAAGATTCCAGTCTGATGCTGGGAGTAATGGAAGAATCAGGCAGGAGATAGTATTTTCATCTGGATTGCTTTGAGGCTATGGTGGGGGTTCAACTTTGTTTTCCCCTCCCTCTCCTTGGCTTAGCATTTGTTTCCACTACAACTTTCCCATGTTTGGTTAGGATGCTGTTCTTTTATTATTAGCATTCTTTTGCTTATTTTTGTCTCTGCTACGCAAGTCTGGTTTTGTTAAAGTCGCTCAATCCTACCCTTCCTTACTCTGGTTCTGTTTCCCACTTTAAATTCATTATGTCTGTTTCTTTTGCATGTCCTCTTTATTTTGGTTCAGAGTTCATTGTGATCTGTTTTTTGTTGTGAAAATTCCTGTTCCTGTTGGTTCCTCAGGAACTATCTAATAACTATCCTGGACAACCTTCTTTGGCTTCAATATAATTTTCTTCATTTATTCCCTGTTGCTTTCATCCTGTTTAGTTGCTTCCACTTGCAGCAGGAACAAGCTATTAGTGTTAATGAGTATGCTGCCTCATCCATATTTCCACATTCTTGTTGTTATGAACAAATGCAATTATTAGGAAGCAGTAATTAGCTACGTATGATGCACCATGCATCAATGAAGTAGTGTGTCCATGGGTTACTATCCAAACCTTATTATTTATTTTTATTCCTGAATCATTTTTGATTCATTCATGGATGCAAATAATAATGTTTGTCCTATCCCATCCCAGCAGTGTTGAAATAAGAGTAAAACTGCTGGTTAGATTTTGAAAAATGAGTGAACTGGGGTGTTTGTCTTGTACTTTGCCTCAGGCAGCACAATGTTCATTTATTTACCCTTTCACTTTTTCTGAACTACCTACTTATGTACTTCTCTTCCATCTCACTGTTTTGCCTTTTCTATTGTGTATATTTTGACAAGAGCTTTGATGTAACTAGTTACAATCAACTATTGCGATTGCTTACTTTTCCCAGTAGTAATTGTAATGCCGTTGTATTGCAATTACAATGCAAGAAAGGATAACTTTATCCTTATGTGATGCAAGAGGATACCTACATGTTTCAAGTATTGCCTTGTGCTGTGCCTTGTTCTACAGCTCCATACTCTGCTGTAGGTACAGAACTGATATTGAAATGGATAGGAGAAGAAAGCTTTATCTCACAATATGGCAGGCTTATAGTATTAGTCTGGGTTTTAGGTAACAATTATTAGTTACTTTTGAGAAATGTGTAAGTGTTCCTTTTTTAGAAATTGCAGATTGCTACATTCTTAATTGCAGAAATTATAATTGCAAGCCATCCTCCAACTATTTTGAGGAGCTCCTGAAGCAGTAACTGTAACTGTATCTATATCTAATTACTACTTTGAAGTATTTTTCCCAGGATCTGACTTTCAGCCTCTCATTTAATTCTAATATTTATTACTCTTGTGATTAGTCTGCTGTCTGGGATCAGGCCAAGGCTTCTTGTTGTCTGAGGCAAAACAGTAAAACAAACTCGCATCCACCAAATTCAAGGTGTATAGTATCAAAAGCCAGCTGAATTACTTTGCTACTTGAGCGGGAAGAAACCTCATAAGTATCTCTCAGCCAGCATGGTGTAGTACAGCGGTTCTTAAACTTTTTACCTTCACACCTGTATGCAGATGTCAGAACACACACACACACACCCCACACACAACATAGTATATGAAAAAAATGTTTTAGTATTTTTGTCCACACTTGTATGTATATATTTTAACATTTTATTAGGAAATGTTAATAAGGAAAAATATAAATGAAATTAGAACAGTTTTATCTAAATAAATTCAATACCTAACTCAACATGTTTAAATTTTACATGTAAGTGTCTCACACACAGCCACACTCACATGCACCAGTGCTCACAAATATGTACACACTCAGGCATGCTCTTTCATTCTTTCTTTTTTTTTCATCCACATATACAGCCACATAGAAAAAGTCATTCTCTTGTCTTGTGTATATGCGAGTGTGTAAAAAAGAAATGAAGAGTGTAAATGAGGAGGAAGAGGAGGAAAGGTCAGTACTTTCACATCTTGTGCTCCCCTTGAGCAACTCTCACACATCCCTTGGGTTTTGCTCCACAGTTTGAGAATCATTGGCCTTGTGGTTTGAGCATTGGACTACAACTCTGGAGACCAGGGCTCAGATCCCTGCTCAGCCATGAAAACTCACTGAGTGACATGGGTTATACTCTCTCATTCTCAGTGAAGAACAATGGTAAACACTCTCTGTTCACCTTAGGTTTGTCACAAGTCAGAAATGGCTTGAAAGTAGATAAGAAACATCTCAGTATGCATGGCAGTAAAAATACAGTAACAGTCAACAGTTTGTTGCTCTTCTGTGGCACTGAAAATCTATTGCCTGCTACAGTTGACCTCACTTTGGTTAAGGATACGACTGTCTCTACTGTTTTCCTGAAAGAGGTTTCTATTGGCACTCTTTCCTTCTCTAGTTACAGCTCTCTTTCTACCTACCATCCACACTGAAATTTCATCACTTTTCTTACTTGGCTTCTTCATCCCCACCTCCCATTCTCCTCTAATTCATCACCAGACCACTTTAAATCTAGTTTTCATTCATGTGATTGCAATGAGTCTGGTATTAGTTACACTTTCAATGAACAGTTCTTTACTAAATAACATAGCCAATGTTCTGTTCTTTTTATATTCTTTCTGCCTTTGATACCATTGGCTGAAGTATATAATACTGCTGTTTTAAGACCAGTTCCCTGGGGACTTTCTTGTGTGCCTTCAAGATGTTTCTGACAGCAAACCTATGGGGGGGGGGGGGGTTCTTGGCAAGATTTGTTCAGAGGTGGCTTGCCTCTGCCTTCCTCTGAAACTGAGAGACTGTGATTGGCCCGAGATTATCCAGGGGGTTTCCATGGCCAAGTGGGGATTCAAACCCTGTTATCCAGAGGCATAATCCAAAACTCAAACTGCTGCTATGATGTGCTGGCTGTCAGGGATCTTTGTATGTGTTGTGTGCCTTCACATTGTTTCCGACTTATGATGACCCTATAGCAGCCCCATTGTGGGGTTTCTTGGCAAGTTTAGTCTAGAGGAGGTTTGCCATTACCTTCCTCTTTGGCTGAGAGCATGTGACTTGCCCAAGGTCACTCAGTGGATTTACATGGCTGAGCTTGGTACTGAACCCTTGTCTCCCAAGTTACTGTCCAACATTCAAACTACTATGTTACACTGGCTGTCATCTCAGGAACCTTTAGCACAGTGATGTATCGGGGGGGGGGGGGGGTCCATGGGGTCCAGACCCCCCTTCCATTAAATACAATGAACAGTGTACGCTGCTGCACCCAAGCCCCATTATAATGGTGGCACTTAGTCTGGACACCCCTCTTCCCAAAATCCTGGCTATGTCCCTGTTTAGTGGAATGAAATTAGTCACTAACTAGAAGCTGGGAAGCAGAGCAATCTAAATCCTAGCTGAGGCCTATTTTTAGGATAATTCATCCTAAATATTGTTGTTGTTAAATATTATCAGTCACTTCACATATTTTGGGTCTGTAGTCTCTAATTTCTTTTTTCTTTAAACTAGAACAAATTTATGTTTAGCCAGCTTTTCCTGTAATGTTGGTAACATTTGTTCACACATTCCTCCTTCTCTTGATATGAGTTTGTTCTTATGCAGCTTGGCTGCTGAAAATCTCTTCTTGCTAGTTTGCATCCTTCTCAGAACCTAAAAAACCCCAAAATATTTCCAAATCTCTCCTCCCAACCCATACCCTCTAGAGGTGTGTCAGGGATTCCATCATGCTTTGCACACATCCCAGGCAAATGTATGCCTGTGAGAGGCATTTTTCACACAGGAAATGGGCAGGAATTGATTTTTGCTCACATCTTATTGTTTAAAAAAGTCCCCCTCCATCTAAAATGGCCCAGGATGCCCCACAAATATGGTGAAAATGCCTCCCATGTGCCCTAAAGGACATTTGGGGACAAAAATATGTTTTGTTTTGTTTTTTGGTGTGTGTGTGTGTGTGTGTGTATGTGTGTTTGGTTTTTTTGTTTGTTTGTTTTCTGGTGGGAGCAGATGCAGCCTTCCAAGGTTTTCTGGTGGGTCTAATGCAATCCCCTAGTCCTCCACAGTGGCACATCCCTTCTTAGAAATTCAGATGCAAATTTGAAATGGATTCACTTTGACATGGGGACCTGGAAGCCACCAGACTTTTTTCTCAGTTCTACTTGTTCTTATTTATTTACGTTATACGTATACTGCTTTTCTCCTTATACAAGATCCAAGGCTTACATCTCATCTAAGTGTGCTGCCTCCCTCGCAGCATACATTTGTTTCTCTATCAGATATAGTTTTATATGTGTGCATGTGTGTATAATAATATATGTAAAATATGCATATAATTAATCTTTGTATAAGATTTTTTTTTAACATGTTACTGTACAGTCTTTACATCTTTACTTTCTGCATCTCTGGTTGGGTGTTTTAAGTTAAGAATAAATAAGGAGCACTTATTTATAAATAAGGAGGAGCCAGTGCAGCTGCTTGAGCATTGGACTGCAATTCTAGAGACTAGGGCTTGATTCTGCTTTCAGCCACAAAAACCCATTGGGTGACCTTGGGCAAGTCACACATTCTTGGCCCCAGAAAACCCAATGATAATTTTCCCCTTAGGGTCGCCATAAGCTGGAAACGACTTGAAGGCACACAACAACACTGAGGACGGGCCATACATTATCATACTGAATTCAATGATCAATACATTTGCTTGTCCATTTTAAGAATCGTTTTGGGGGCCTCAGAACCAGACCCAGTAAGCGGTTTTAATGGTAAAAGTTCAAGAGAATAATAGGAGGCCAAAGGCTGTAGTCAAAAGAGAGAAATCTGAACAGTGAACCTGTCACGTATATTAGGTTCCAAGTGGTGGGATATGGTGTGTAAACTTATGCCAAAGAGAGGTTTTGAGAGTGGACAGGTGCAGAGTTTTGCCAAAGCTGTCTGTTGAGGGGGAAAGTAATTCCTACTGTTTGCTCAATAAGTAATTCCCTACTGTTTAGCCAAAACGTTACCTCAGGATTTGCTTTCTTTTCAACTCTTTTATGGCACCTTTCCTTTATGTTTCACTTTTGCCTTTTCACCTAAGGCAAAAGTGAAACATAAGGGAAAGATGCTATAAAAGAGTTGAAAAAGAATAATTCCTGAAGTAACTTTTGGGGTAAATTCAGTAGTGAATTACTGAAAGGAAATGTGAAGTAGTTTTGGGTGTGACCTGAGAAAAAAGGGTAACCCTTGAGGTAAAAAGCTGGGATAAAGTAGGGAATTACAAAAGGTGTGCAGTGGAAAACCACAGGCTGGCAGGAACACTGAAATCCAAACACCATAAACAGACAGGGTCTTCCTTCCAAAATAAACCAATCTGAAGTATGTGCCTCTGGAACTTCTCACTACTTAAAAAGCAGAACAAATGTGAGCCATACACTTTGAAGAAATTGAGTCTGTTTACATTCTGCTCATTTGCCTTAGCGTAGCTGTGCTCTGTTTTGCCATTCTCATACATCAAGCGTTCTAGAAAACAGATATTTTCTTGTTTTAACATGGGGATATATTCAGCCTGTTTGAGTTGCTATGGCCTGGGACAGACCGCCTAAAAAGGCTGACCTGCGGGCGCCCTTTTTTCCTCCAGAGGGAAGCTGCAGCCACCAAACCGTGCAGCTTCCCTGCAGAAGAAAAAGAACCCAAGAAAAGCGGGTTCTTTTTAAGCTGTAGGGACGGCGTAACAAGTGCACCACTGGTGCACTCATTACATAAGCGCTGCGCAGCAATGTGCAGACACTGCATGGTGCTTACATAACAATGGCGGCACCCATGTACACAGGGCGCCGCCATTGTTACGCCATCCATACGTTTTAGGGTTAGAGTTCGTGCGGTTGCTGCACGGTCCCTAACCCTAGAACCAGCGCTGGTACGCCGCTTTATAGTGGTATGTACTGCGCCAATATTATTTTTCTTACATTTTTATTATTATGGTATTTGTTCACCAGGATGACATATATGGAAGAGTCAAACCAAACGCTTACCATTTGGCCAGAGGAAACATCCTGGAAAAAAGATGCCTCCTTACCTGACTCTTTGGCCGCTGACCAGCTTCCCTGCGCCTTTTAAAAAATTTCCCGCTGCCAGGGAGGCTAGAGGGAGGTCTCAGAGAAGCCAGAAGCCTTGCGACCTCCTTCCTGGCTTTCCCCTGGCTTCTTTGTGACCTCCTTCCGGCCTCCCCGGCCACAAGAAATTTAAAGAAAGGTGCAGGGAAGCCAGTCAGCAGCCAAAGAAGCCGGTAAGGAGGCTGAGCCAAGGATTTGGGGCCAGGAGAGGCCAGAGATGGGCCAGGCCAACCAGCTGTCCCCTGTCATTTGCCGATTCCTGAACCGATTCCTGAAAACGGGGCAAACATAGTGGGAACTACATTTTTTCAGAACTGATCTCAGGAATTGGTGCAGGAAACGAATTTTCCGGTAAGTGGGAATGGGCCCCAAGACTGCAGTTGCTTTCCTCCTCTCCCTCCCTCACTGATGCAGTGACCGGGGATGGCATCTCTTCTCTCGTGGCATGCCTGGAGTCAGTAATGGGCTGGATGAGGGAAAACCGACTCAGTCTGAATCCAGAGAAAACGGAGGTGCTCGTGGGTTCTCCTGGCCCGGGGATGGCGGTGGTTCCACCTGTCCTGAACGGGATCACGCTTCCCGTAAAGGACTCGGTACGCAGTCTGGGGGTGCTCCTTGACTCGTCGCTCCACCTTACATCTCAGGTGGATGCGACGGTCAGGAGCACCTGTTATCAGCTTCGGCTGATTCGCCAGCTGCGTCCCTACCTGGGCCAGAGGGACCTTGAAACGGTGGTACATGCTCTGGTAACCTCTCAATTGGATTTCTGCAACACGCTCTACATGGGGCAACCCTTGTACCATACCCGGAAGCTACAATTGGTACAGAATATGGCAGCCAGACTGGTCACTGGTACATCCAGGGCCAGTCATATAACACCTGTATTAAAAGATCTGCACTGGCTGCCTGTTTGCTTCCGGGCGCAATACAAGGTGTTGGTTATAACCTATAAAGCCCTACATGGCTTGGGCCCAGGATACCTTGAGAACCGCCTCTCCCCATACAATCCGCCCCGCACACTCAGAACATCTTAGGGCGGAAAAATAAAATGCACAGATATAGGATGGGTGACACCTGGCTGAATGAAACTACGTGTGAAACGGATCTAGGAGTCCAAGTAGACCACAAGTTGAACATGAGTGAACAGTGTGATGCGGCAGCTAAAAAGGCCAATGCTATTTTAGGCTGCATCAATAGAAGTGTAGTGTCTAGATCAAGAGAAGTAATAGTCCCACTGTATTCTGCTCTGGTCAGGCCCCACCTAGAATATTGTGTCCAGTTCTGGGCGCCACAATTCAGAAAGGACATTGAGAAACTGGAGCGTGTCCAAAGGAGGGCGACAAAAATGGTGAAGGGTCTGGAAACCATGCCCTATGAGGAACGACTTAGGGAGCTGGGGATGTTTAGCCTGGAGAAAAGAAGGTTAAGAGGTGATATGATCGCCCTGTTTAAATATTTGAAGGGATGTCATATTGAAGAGGGAGCAAGCTTGTTTTCTGCTGCTCCAGAGAACAGGACCCGGAACAATGGATGCAAGCTACAGGAAAAGAGATTCCACCTGAACATTAGAGGGAACTTCCTGACGGTAAGGGCTGTTCGACAGTGGAATGCACTCCCTCGGAGGGTGATAGAGTCTCCTTCCTTGGAGGTCTTTAAACAGAGGCTGGATGACCATCTGTCAGGGATGCTTTGATTTGGATTTCCTGCATGGCAGGGGGTTGGACTGGATGGCCCTAGTGATCCCTTCCAACTCTACGATTCTATGATTCTATGATTCTATGATCTGGGCAGCAGCTACTGAGGGTGCCTGGGGCAAGACTAGCCTCCACCGCAAGGAGGACATTTACCATCTCGGCCCCGACCCTCTGGAATACGCTGCCCATAGAGCTCCGCTCGGCTGCCTCCCTGGCCCAGTTCAGGAAGGATTTAAAAACCTTCCTCTTTAAGCGAGCGTTCCCCAATACAAGTTCTAGTTAACCCCCCCCCCCCCCGATAGCCAATGATGAGCTGGCTAATATCTGATTTTAATGTATATTTTAATTTGTTTTATTGTCTTTTATATTGTATATTGTATATGTTATTATGCTGTGCACCGCCCTGATTGGAAGAAGGGCGGTATACAAATAAAGCATTTATTATTATTATTATAACATTCATTCTTTCTCTTTCTCTCTGGAGATACATTGTAAATCTGAATTTTATATTGGGAAAATGCAAATTGAAACTCATCTGAATCTTTTTATACTGAAACAGAACACAGTTATGTCCTTGAATAACAGCTTAATTCAATTCTCATTAGCAATTGCTGTTCCTAATAAATGCTGATTATCCTTAAGTAAAAAGGCTAGTCAAAAAGGCTTATGCCACAACAAATGAGTAAACCTTATTGGTACAGTGGCTTGAGTGTTGGACTATGACTCTGGAGAACACGTTCAGATTCCCACTCAGCCATACAATCCCACTGGGTGACCTTTGCTAAGAGACACCCTCTCAGCCTCATAGGATGTCAATGACAAACCCGCTCTAAAGAAATTTGCCAAGAAACAATGTGATAGAGTCGCCTTAGAGTCACCATAAGTCGAAAATGACAAAGGCACAACAATAATGAATCTTAATACTTCTGTAAGTATATAAACTGCCACAAGGAGGCAGAGCTTTCACAGTACATTTAAAACATCTCACTAGCCTTGGGGTGATGCTGCTATGCATCATAGAATCATGGGCCCCATTCCCACTGGCTTATAACGCGGATCAGGACACGAATTATGGGTGCATTGTTCCCATTTGAGCGTGCATTCGATTCTCATTGTGCCGATTTCGTTCCCATTGGAATTCGAATCTGATCCCCATGTAGTCGATTTTTCCTTGGAAAACCCAAATCAGTGGTGGTTTAAAAAGGGTGCATATTTTTAGAGGTTTTTCCTGTGCCTCCTGAGTCTGATTTGAGGCAAATGAATGGGAACGACAAGGGTGTCTGATTTGGGAACTAGGAGATGGGAGGAACAGTGCTCAAGGGGTTGGTCTGGGGGTGTCACCCACTTTGTTCTCTTCCCTGCATTGCCGGCGCCATTTTCTCCCATTCGCATAGCCTTTCTCCCAGTGGATTGGGAAACAGGGTATGGTGATCGCATGTGTAGACAAATTAATTTTTTTTAAAAATAAGCTTTCGATCGCTTAAGCGCTCTGTTAGGTGTCCAAACATAGCAAATTGCTACATTGACCTCCAAACAGGGTAAACACATTATGCCCCCCTGGAACCTCCCTCCTGCTCCACATTCATAGACTGACATGTGAGGAGACCCACTGAACATCATTTTTAACTATTTTTTCTGTTTTTTTTCTCTCTCTTTTTTTTTGCCTCTGCCTGAGCTTTGGGCAAGTCACACTGTCTCATCCCATGGCTGTTGAAACAGCTTCATTGGCTGCCAGTTTGTTTCCGGGCACAATTCAAGGTATTGGTTATAACCTACAAAGCCCTACATGGCTCAGGTCCACACTATTTGGCAGACCGTTTCTCCTGGTATGAACCAGCCCAGACTCTGAGATCCTCTGGAGAAGCCCTTCTCTCCATCCCAACACCATCACAAACACGGTTGATGGAGACATGGGAGAGGGCCTTCTCCTTGGCTGCCCCTAGATTCTGGAACTCCCTGCCCAGGGAGATGAGAACGGCTCCCTCCTTGATAGTTTTCCGCCCACAGGTGAAGACCTACCTGTTCAAAGAGGCATTTAAGGATTTACTATAAGGACAGGCTGGAATGTTGGACTAGTTTAATCATTCTTTTTAATTTATGTCATTTATTTATTTTTAAAATGCTTTTAATTGTATTGTTTGTTTTTCAATGCTGCGAAGCCGCTCTGAGTCCCAGTCCTGGGAAAAGGGATATATGCAAATCTACAGTGCTATATAAATTAAAGAATAATAATATATGAATAAATTCAATCAAGGAGACCATGGGCCTGAGCCTACTGGATCTGAGCAGAGCAGTTAAGAACAAGGGGGCTTGGAAGTGTCTCACTCATGGGGTTGCCATGACTTGAAGGCAGTTAACAAAAACAACAATGCTTTGAAGTGCTTTATGTTCTTTTAATTTGTTTGGTGTTTTAATACATTTTAGACTATACATTATCTAAAAGGATTTTATATTTTAAATTGTTTAAATTGATCTTGCTTTCTTAATTAAGTAAATAATTGCTGATTGAGTACAACAGGATGGGAGCAATTCCTTCCAGGGCCCTTTCATATGCCTACAAAATGACTGGAGGCCTGTGGGAAAGAAATAATCCCATTGTACCAGGGGAAGTATCTTGCCAAATACTACACAGTACTACAAAAGTACTACACAGAAGAAAAAGTCAAATAAGTCAACAAACACAAATCTGTGTGCAGATTCTTCTTTTGTCTACTAGTGCATGTCCTGAGCTTTGGATCTTGGGCCTGAGACAGATGGGCTGAAAGGGGAGTGGCAGCATACTAATGGCGGCGTCCCGTGTACATGGGCGCCGGCATTGTGATGTGATAGGCTGCCGGCAAGCTGCCCTTTTGGAGTGGTCTCTCCTGGGCCATATGTTCCTTTTTCAGCTCTGGGGAAAGAAATAAACAACTAGAGATTACAGATCTAAATGTATCCCTTTATTAGTTGTACCTCCTATGAACCCTGATAAAAACTGTAACAATTAGATTTTCTCATTGCTATGGATTTTTCTTCATTTTGGACCTTATTTCAGACAAACCAGAATGTCAACAGAAAGGCCTTGATGTTGAATAGAATGTACACTGCAATTCTACTTTGCTTTGTCAAGGATGGAGCAATATACTCACCCTGACCCAATATATCCCAGTGTAGGGGTAATATCAATGCATAACATCAGTGCATTCCATGATGCTATCACAGCCACTGGTGGTGAACAATTGCATTGTTACCAGAAATGACAAACAGATGTACAGTTACTAAAAATTTTTTTAAAATCTTACAGATAGAAACAATCATATTATATTTGATGTACACAGCTGAAGGACATATTTAATATAACTTTTAAAACACAGCTTGTATTAAAATGGGCTGGTTTAATTTGATGATTACACACATATTTGATTTAGTTGAAAAGTTTTTTAGGTTGTTTTGAATAACTTACAGTGCAATCTCATGCATATCTTTAGGTCCCACTGAGTTCAATTGACTCAGTGAAAGGCAAATGTGTATAGTACTACATTCTTAACTAAACATTCTTCTAAATGTGCTGCTGTTGTTAACTGCAGCCAAGTCAGCTTTGACTTATAACAATCCAATGAATGAGGGACCTCTAAGTCACCTTGTTATCAACAGCCCTACTCAGGTCTTGCAGACTTGAGGTTGTGGCTTCCTTGATTGAGTCTATCCATCTGTAATGCAGTATTCCTCTTTTCCTACTGTCTTCTACCTTACCAATCATTATTGTTTTTTCTTCTGATGTCTTCTCTATTACTTCAGTGTCTTCATCACAGATGATGATAAAATGCAGCCTTGCCGGATCCCTTGCTGATTGAAAACCATTCAATTTTTCTGTATTTTGTTATGACAGCAGTCTCTTGTTCAGAGTGCAGGTCATGCATCAGGACAATCAAATGATGTGCACAGCCATTTTTAAAATAGCGACCCGTAGTTTTTCATGATCTACGTTGTAGGTTTATCTTGAAATGGTTGTCCCTTAAATGAATCTGTCATCCTTTTATTCAGTATACTGTTTCCATCTTTTTATTTGTACTACTATTTCTACTTCCCCTGTTGGTCGTAGACCATTCCTACTTTTGGTTTAAATTTCCTTTTGATTTCTTGGATCTTGTGGAAGCGGTCAGCCTTTGCATTATATCATTTGAGGCTGACATCTCTTCACACTATTAATGCCACCTCATTTCTTCTTAGATGTTCATGTCCTGAGTAAAACACATGTAATTATCTGACTCAAAATGTCCATTCCTATCAACTTTAGATTGCTTATCACATGTATTTCAATGTTTACACCTGTTTCAGGCTTCCCTTTCACCTCTGAGCATGTCAACAGCTGGACATCCTTTTGGCTGAGTCCACTTGTGTCATTAGACACAGTACTACTCATAGTTACTGTCTGCTCTACCTTAGTAGCTCATTGAGTATCTTTTGACCTGGGAGTTTGTTTCTTGTTTCATTTTGGATTGTCTCATCATAGGGTTTGCTATCGTTGCAACAAAATTTTGCAATATATCAGTACAAGAACTGTGGTCTGTTCACCCTTTCCCTTTCCTCTTTTAGAAACTTTCCTGGGAATCCATCTATGGGAATCCATAGATTCTCTCACTTGAATAACTTCTTTATGGCCAAATATCACTTGGCTTTTATATTAGCCAATTTTAACATCTTACTTTCTTGTTCTTTAAGTAATTATGTTAGTTGGCCTCTTTATGCAAGAGTTTGTAAATGCAACAATAAAGAAGTTGGACTAGTAGAGCATGTTTGCTTGTTCTGCAGCCTATATGCTGGAGTTCATTAAACAATGCTTTCTTCTTTATTGCCAATTCTTCCCAGCCTGTCTGCCTAGTTTTTCTTTAGAATTTTGTGTTGAACAGTGTCACTAATAGTGGCAAACTTTCTATCAGTTGCAATGGCTATGGGAAGGCAAATGGTTGATGCTGGTGGTGGTAGGCTTTCCAATGAGGATGACATCAATATTAACTTTATAATATCTGACTACTACAGTTGTGAAATATGTATGATTGCTTGATCTTATTCTGGTTTAATGACTTTTAAACTTTACATACAAATTCATCAAGTTCCTCTAGTGATTTTAGTTTATTAAACCCATCATTCTTCTGAACGTGTTATTTCTTCTGGATCACAGAAGCTAGTGAGCAAGAAGCAGGAATGACACTTCTTAATGTTTGCTTGTATAGTTTTTCCAGCTTCAAACCTATCAAAATAGTGAATAAAAGATTAATATATTATTAAGTAATTATATATCTTCCCAATCCTGATCTGTTAGTCCCCCTGAGGCTGAGAGCATGTGACTCACTCAGTGGGCTTCATGGCTGAGGAGGAAATCAAACCTTGGTCTCCAAAGTTGTAGTCCAGTACTCAAACCACTGTGCTACACTGGTTCTACTCCACTAAACCTATAAAGACTTGATAGACATGGGATATTGTAATATGATTTCATTCAGTCTGCTCCTACTTGTGGACATTGGATGCTATAGCCCAGTGTATTAACTGTGTGTATCTCAGTCTCAGAGGAAGGCAATGGTAAACCCCCTCTGGACAAACCTTGCCAAGAAACCCCTGTGATAGTTTTACCTTAGGATCATCATAACTTGGAAACAACTTGAAGGCACACAATAACCCAACAAATGTATAAAGCAGAGCTCGTTACATTTTTGGATTGCAACTTCTACCATCTCCCAGACACTTGGCCAATAATATTTCTGAGCTTTGATATAAAGTAAACTTGCCTTTACAAAACCTTTACAAAAACAGTTCATGCTATTTGGCTTCAAGGATGTGCAATGAATAAAAACACTGAGGCTGAAAGGCTGTTGCTCCAGAACATCAAGAAAAGCTTATTTTCTTGGAGTAAGATGCACAAAGGGAAAAAGTAAGTTAACTTAAATATAGGCTCAGCATGTAGAATTCTACACTGTGGAACTCTGAGAACAGTAACAATGTATGGCCAGCATCATTAGTGACATACTCAAGAGTAAGTCCACCTTATCCTTGTGGATTTTTTGTCATTGCAAGGGTTGGTATGAGTCTTTCTTCTGCAACATTCAAAGCACCCCCTCCCCAGTAGCCTGCCCCCACCCCCCACATAGTCATTCTCTTGCTCTCTACAGACAGCAATAGGGATTAGACAAACATAGCCAGAATTATGACAGCATCCATGAAAACCTGCAGAGGGCTCTAGCAGAGCTTGTTGGAAGATATCCTTGATCTTTACCTGGCTATGGCAGTAACCTGTAATCTCACACAATTTCATGATTCCCATTCCTGATTTAAAGGTCTGTCACATTCACACAGGTCGGGTTTTCCTTTAAAACAATGTGTGTGCTTCCCATGTGCATTGTTTCAAGAAAAAATGTGCTTTATTAAAATCTGTATCTTGTACCCACCCCTACCCACAAAACAGCCACAGCAGTACACTCCAGTAGTTGGAAGCTGCCTTCCGGGGGTGGCATGTTACATGAAGAGATACTGTACACCTCCATTGATAATGGCTGAAAAGGGATGTATGTGCACATAACCCAGGTTACACAAGCATATATCAGAAGTAGGATTCTAACCAATGTATTTTTTTTTTGTATTTACATTTTTCCAAACCACATTCGTTTTGAACATAATTTCACTCTTTAGTACAACTGACAGTTACTCAATTTATAAATCTTTATTGATATTGGTATTTATAAAGAACATTGATCTTGGATCTATATCAACATATGAAGCCTCATACATCAGATATTATTGAAATATATAGCTACATACAAGAAATATATAGCTACATACAAGAGCATTTTAACTTGTTTCAACACCTCATTGCTATGTAGAGCTCATTTTCAGAGCTAGCACTAAAGCCTAGAGATGTGACAGAAATAATCTCAGCTACTTGATTGGTGCACCAGTGCAAGATATTGGAATGGACTGCAATGTATGTATAATACATACTTTAAAATGACTTATTAGAGGTCTTATATTCTTCAGTTTTCCACTCAATTTTAAAATTATAGATGTAGCAAATGAGCAAAACATTGTAATGAATGAACAAAACATATTTTCCAAAAAGTACCTGTACCATTTTATTTTCATAAATAATGCTCTACTTGGAAATGGGTCGGGCTGGGGAACCCAGAGAAAGTTAAGTCCTGCTTTGACTTCAATCCTAAAAATGTTCACTAGACAGTAAACAGAAAACTGAAAAGCAATCAGCTACTGGAATAGTTGGTAGATGGAAAGCTCAATGACTGTAGGAAGCCACATGGTGGTCCACCAGCAGAGAAAGAGTTAGACTTACAGAATATAACTTACACTGCTGGAGGCTCTATCAAAGTGCTACTAATAAAGCAACAACTGAGAGGGGTGAAAATGGCTGTTTAAGAGTATGTTGAGACACACAAGGATCCAAATAGTTATAAGCCCTCTTGCTTCCCTGATGTGTCCCCTGCAAAGCTGCCACCCCCATCAAGAGTCAATGAAGGTAAATTGTAAATAATCTGTACCTGATCTCCTATCCTACCATGGAATGCTGATGGGGCTTTAGAAGTTCTGCAAAAATTCCCAACCCCAGCCATAGGACTTGTGATGGGCTCTCCCCATTATCTGGGCAGCACAGCTGAGGGGTATAGTCTCCCTTTCAAGTAAACAAATGGTTAATGATGTATTGGGTTAAGTTAAATTTATTGGGAGTCAGGGGCACAGAGACCATGAGAGATAACTGACCAATGAGAATGAGCAGAAGAGCAACTTTTCAAGATGCCTCCCAAAGAGGTTATAAAAACCCGAGGAGGAACATGAGGCAGAGAGTTGAGCAAAGTGAGACTTAGGACTGAGATTCCTACTGCACCTAATGGGAGTGCTGACTGTAGGCTGGACAATGCAGGTCTAGACTCCAAATTTCCCCATGAACATCAGGGACTCAGACTCCATCAGCTACACAAAACATGTATTAGCTGGGTGCAATAGGAAAATTATGTTTATGTTTACCTTTGGCTGAATATGACTTAGGCTTTTGTAATTTTGTAACTTCAAGTAACTGCTTGAAGAACCACGTCTTCATGTAACTTATTTCAACACCTCAACATTTAGACTAAAGGCTTCTTTAAATATCTGCTTTCCTCCCAGATTCCTGCATGTAGCTTTTGCTTGGGATGTGCAGATGCCTCTGCAGAGTCAGAGGCAGAAAAAGCACAAGTCAAGTTCCTCAATAACGTCTCACTGAGTTACTGATTAAGGGCTGGGTAGGTTAAAATCAGTGGGTGGTGGCAGCTCAGCTAGATGATCTTTAGGGGACCCATCTCCTACAGAAGAGTGAAAGACAAAACTTCATGACATGTCTGTTCTGCTAGTTTTGAAGATATACACTTAAGCATCAAATTAGAGTAAATGTTTTTAACACATGAGAGTCATAGCATGTGATTGTCCTCACCTAAATATTATAAATTTAGCATGCTTTGCTTTGTGAGTGGTCACTGAAAAGTAAACATGGATTTAATTTGTAAGTCTGATTGCTGAAGCATACATCGGATTTATCTCAGGGAATACACATTTTTTTAGTGTCTAGTTTTACACTATAGTTGGTCTGTTTAACCATTTGTATATACCTAAATCCCAATCATTTCAAGAAGATTGGAGAAGATAAAGATTCTCAGAAGTGTGCATACTGTAAATTGGGAGTTTACAATAAATTCTGATGTCTTGTGAATGCTTCTAATATCTGAAATTTCACATAAATTCATATGGATAAGAATACTTTTCATAAATGAAAATATTACAGTGTAATATTTGCATTTCTCAGGTTTATTATACTTTAAACTTATAATTAGCGAGATCAGTTTGCAATCATCTTCACAATGAATGTCAATTATACATTAATGCATTTATTTCAGTACATAAGAAATTGCTAATAATTTATGCCTTTACTTTGGATTTGAATGTCTGTTTGTTGAAGAGCTCTTTCAGCTGTTGCTCAGTTGTTGCTTCTTTCTGCTGAATCAGCTCAGCATCTCCTTTGGTCACTCCCCACTCGTCTGGTTTTGACTGTGAAGGGCAATAGGGGCGGCCTGAAGCAGGCAGCAGATTCTCCCAGTACTCTTTCCTAGCCCTGGGTACAGAGAGACAAAATCTATTGTTCATTTACACAAAACATGATTATGTCTGTCAACAGATAGTCATAAAGAATCTAATTCTAACCCTAAATGTGGAAAAATCTATTTTTATTACTTGCTTTAAGACATTCCAGGATATGGACAGACTGTTACTAGAAATTACTTCTGTAGCTGAAAACAGTGATCAAAATGAAACAAAAATACTCCTCAATCTATGATAACCTAAAAGACAAGTGTCATTTAGACAATCCAGTTTTTTTCAGTAGTGAAATGGCAATATCACCACATTTAGGGCAAGTTGTATTTTATGCCAATCACATCCCAGTCCTTGTTTAAACATTGCATACCTTTTTTGTAACTGAATTTTCCCCTTGTAATCAGTTTAAATGAGGTTTCAAGTCAGACCACCCAACAAGCTTCAAAGTTGCATAGCAATTCTGTGTAAATAATTTCTATTAACCCATGGCTTAGTTGCAACCAGGAGAGCAATAACACAAAGTAAATAAAAAAAGAAGGCAACTCAGATTTAATATCAAATTGGTCTAAATTTCCCAACATGTTTTGAATGTAGATGTTCTTTTCTCAGGGAAACTACTTATCATATAGATTAAGTAGTCAGTATTCTGACTGAATTCAATTTCCCCAGATTTATTGCACAAAACACCCTGCCAGTTCAGTGTGAAAGGGCAGCATTTCTACTGCCTATTAATCCTAATGAGGTTTATGATCGTACAACTGCTGGATAAAAGTTAGTCTACAGTAAACCTGAGATTTAACTCCATTCAAACAGAATTGAGTTAATCTAATCTTGATCTATATTTTTGATTACTTAAATGATCTTAATTTATATGCTCAGGATCTCACACTCTTTTGCTGCCATCTTGATAAATGTCTATAAATTTCACTTACAAAACTTCTAGCATACACAGTTTGGAATAATGACACAGAGTTCTACTTCTTCTAAGTACTTTGCTATCTGGGGCAACAATTTCTAAGAAGGAAGTATGTTCAGTGGGCTGTTTAAGTGCCAAAGTTAAAAATAAACTTACCTCGCTCTGACCCATGGCTTGGTATGCATGCTCAAATCGCTCCCCCAGCTGCCATGTTTTTCAGACGCACATGGTAAGAAGCCTCTTTCAGGGGCCAGCTCCTCAGCAATTGCTCTGATGTGATATGGCTCAAATCCACAGCACCCTCCAATATATCTGATCCCTAAGTTATATGCCTCCCTTGCATATTTGTGGACATCCCATCTGGTTAGGATTCTTGGTTCCAAAGCTGTTGATGACAATCAATTGCTTTTACTTCATTGTTACTTGAATATTCAGTTAATATTTTGCACAGATTTGATAAAACTGTCATTATTATACCTGAAATATACAAAACATTCTTGTTTTCTTTAGACATTGCATCTGATATACTTTCTAGTTCCTTAACAAATTCCAGGCAGTGAAAGAAGTCATCTATCTATGAATGTATTCTTCCATACTCCAGAAAGCAGTCAATCGAAAGGGTCATTCTTGGAGGAAAAGTCTCCAATACAGAAACACTTTCCTTTCAAGTGTTTCACAAAATAACTCAAACTGTTTTTTTAAAGTACTTTTTTCTTATTTTCACATGTATACATTTATAATTCATCTGCCTTCTTCAGGAGAAGCATGCATATTTTGGCTCAGTCGTTAAACAGAAAAGAGACTGCAGTCAGGAAAATCAGCAGAGAGTTGGACTTGGAAGAGCAACTATGAAGGATCTAGACAAGATCCTGACATACCTCCTATTGTATTTTTGGGGTCCCACTGATTATGTTTGTAATGAGAGTGTGACTTTTACTATATTGGTCTTCCACTGAAGTTCATTTTCTCAATTAAACTTTTGGTTACCAGACTGAATTTTTTTTTTTTTGTTCTTTTAGCATTAAGATCGCTTTCTTTTTGTTCTTTTAGGCTACATGGCTATAATTTAAAAAAATAAATAAAAGTGCAAGACAGAGATCATGGCTACTGGAAGAGCAAGATGGAAGGAGATGCTGAGTTTCAACTGTCAATTACTTTATTTCTATCCCGCCTTTCCCCCAGAATTGGGATTCAAGGTATTCATAGAGGAGATGGTAGGAAGACAAGTCCACACCATAGCTTAACAGAACTAAAAGTGGTATGGAGGTTTCTGTTCACCTTGGTTCCTTTCATTACATTTACCATTTCTCCCCTCCTCTTCTTTTAGGATTCTAATGGTAGAATAGTAAAGCACTTTAACATTAGTTTTGTTTTTTAAAAAAAGGAAATAAATCAATGTGTAAGAAAACCATGCCCACATCATAACTTAACTAGTACAAAATTGGTTTCATTCTTAACCCCACAATACATATACCTTCTGTAATACAAGTCTTATGTCTTCAATGACATTAATTCCCATGGACATAAGAAAAAAGTTTTAATGGTATTTGATGTACTGTGTTATTATTCTTTCAACTTGATATCTACCAAGAACAAGAATATTCAGGTCTTACCAAAAGGAAATTCTGGGAGGTCAATGAAACCCTGCTTTCCACAGTCAGGAGTATGAAAAGCAAGCGGTTGTGTCATCAAATGTGCTTTTACTTTAGCAGCAGCCAAACCTTCTTTCATGAGTTTCACAGTTTTGAGGCTAGTGGCTGGGTCAAAATGGCAGTTTACTCCAACAATAGAAGCTCCTAAAGAATAAGTAGAAAAGACTTCCATAATGTCTAGATTCATTCTTCAGGAATGTCAAACCACTTCCTCTGCATGCACTCAAAACACTTGCCACCCCACAGTTTATCTGCACAAGTTGACTAGACTAGTAGTTAATTCTTAACTTAAACATTGGTGATAGGATTTTATCCTCCAATACCTCTGAGGCAGCAGACTAGTTTAGGGGCCTTAGGGACACATTGTTCACAATCCTATTCTTGAGCAAAGTAAACCCACTGAATCAACTACACTGACTTACATGTTCTAGTGATTCAATGATTCTAGTCTTGTCAGGAATAACCAATAGTCCTCAGACTCTGTTCTTGGCTGGTTTAGATCTAATTAGACAGATAGATCTTTTGCAGTGGTCACAGGTGGTCAGGTTTCATCTTCTGTTCCCCTATCTGTTGGAGTTTCCCAGGGCTCTGTTCTGGGTCCCCTTCTGTTTTCTCTCTACACACTGTCCCTAGGAAAACTCACTAGTTCTTTTGGCTTTTCCTATCATTTGTACGCCGATGACACTCAGCTGTATCTTTCCACCCCTGACCTTCCTCCTGGTCTTGAACAGCAAGGTTCATCTTGTCTTACAGCTGTCTCTCAGTAGATGCGGCATCGACGCTTGAAGCTCAATATGTCTAAGTCTACTCTTCAACACTCCTTTTCTGTTTCTGTTGATGACATTTCTATTCGACCAGTCCAGCAAACCCGTAGTCTTCGTTTTATTTTTTATTCCTCTCTGTTGTGTATCCCCCAGATCCAGACCACAGCTAAGGCATGTAGACTCTTTTCATACAATATTGACAAACTCTGACCATATCTCTCTGTCTCTACTGCCAAGATTCTGGTCCATGCCCTAGTGGTATCACAACTTGATTTCTGTAACATTCTTCTGGCTGGGCTTCCTCTTTCTCACCTCCATCCTTTAATTTCTATCCAGCATTCAGCTGCAGCACGCATTATTACATCTGCCCACCGCTCTGACCATATCTCTCCTTTGTTGGCATCCCTTCACTGGCTCCCCCTCCCTTTCCGCATTCAGTATAAGCTCCTGTTGTTGACTTTTAAAGCCCTCCATGGGCTGGCCCCTCCTTATCTATCAAACCTTCTTTCTCCTCACCTTCTCGCTCAGGCCCTCCGTTCTGGTAGTCAAGGTCTGCTGTCTCAGCCCAGGATTTTCTCTGTCCCGTCCCGGATTCATCCCTTTTCACTTGCTGCCCCTCACTCTTGGAACCTCCTTCCCCCATGAACATGGCTCATCACTTCTTTAACTAGTTTCAAAACTGAGTTGAAGACCATCCTGTTCAGAGAAGCGTTCCCAGGCATTGCGTGACTATTATTTGCTATTTGATGTTGTTAATTTGTTGCCTGTTTTACTGAACCCTTTCCTATATTGTTATGTATTATTTGTATGCATTATGCTATTATTTCTTAGACTGTAAGCCATGGGCAGGTTTACTCTTATCTATTTTATTGTTTGCATGTACAGCACTGTGCATATCTGCAGCGCTATATAAATAAAACATAATAATAATAATAATAATAATAATAGGATTCCAGCCATTGTACAGTACACATATACCTCACAAGCTATGAAGTGAAACTGCTTGTGAGGTCAGGAGTAACAGTCAGGAGGTTGTTCTCAATGCTCCTACTAGCTTATATAGCCTGGGGCAGTTGTTTCATCTGCCTAGTGGTAGGCCTGGCTCTAGATTTTTTCTTCAATCTACCTAAGTGTAGCTTATGTAGAATGTGTATCTACTGCTTCAGCTCATCTTATGCTGCTAATATTTTTCACCAAGTATCAATGGAGAAAAGAAACAAAGAATCTTACCAGCATTTACAAGTCGAACAGCACATTCTCCAGGCGTTATACCATGCATGTCTCCTTCTGGACCAATGCACAGACTAGCTGCAACGGGCAGCCCAGATTCCTTTAAGGTCTCAACTGCCCACACAGCTTCTTCAACATGTTCAAAATACTAAATAAAATAAAATAAAATAAAAGGTAAGAGTCAATGGGTTTTCAGAAATATAAGTGAAAGGGACAAAATAAAAAGAAGTCACTAAAAATTAAGTCTCTAAATATCTTAAAGTTTTCAAACAATTTCCTTGGGGAAACTGTTTTCAATCTTACCCTTTTGAGTAAATCACAATATATATTTAGTTATGTATTGTTTTCAATAATTTATAATAAATTAAAGTAAGTGTTGTTGAATATACTGGCAAAAAGCCAAAAATTAAGATACTGGGCTCAGTGTTCAGAAACCCTGGTGCTGTGCAAGGGGACAGGGAAACCTTACTCTGAAACAAAGCAAATGCAATCCAGATTTCTTGCAAATCGAAGCTTGCTTGTGCACTGAAATCTTTCCACCACTTCTTCCCACTGCAACCCCATGAAAACTACAAAAAAGTCCTTCTCCCACCTAATGTTTATAGATTCCCATTTCCTCCACTCTCATTTCAATTTCCAGAAATTTTTATAAATTCCCTCAGTCCTCAAAACATGCTTTATTAACAATACAAGGTCCTGTATTGTGGAAGCAGCCTTTCCACAGAATCTGATTACAGCTTTACAATTTTAAACTGTAGTGTTCTTTTTTTATAAAGCATTTACAGCATTCAAGTAATAATCATCATCATCATCATCAAATTTTATTTTTATTCTGCCTCTCCGACAAGATCGAGGCGGCTTACAACACACTAAAATACAACAATACAAAATAAAATAAAGCCCATTATCCCTCCTTCCAAAACAACAACATTAGAATTAACAGTAATAAAATATCATCTAGGTTATTAAAACAGTCAGACAGCAATAGAGAGATGGGCATCCTGGGGTATTCCGTGTGATGGTCCATATCAGTGGGTGACCAAGTGAGTTACTCAGGGAAGGCCTGTCAGAAAAGAACTGTCTTGGCAGCCTTTTTAAAGCTGTCAAGATTGGTAATGTTTCGGATCCATTCCATAATTATCACCTCTCAACCCCGCAGGGCCCCCATGATCATGTACAACAGACAATTAAAACATTAAATACATGAATAAAAACATTTAAAAACAAGTTAGAACACTTAAAAAATAATTCCAGACAGTTACAACAATCAGAGTTGTTTAAGGGGCCAAATGCTATGTGAAACAACTTGATCTCAGCTGCCCATGGCCATTTTTTTTTAAAAAAAGAGCTGATAATTGTCTAAGATAGTGGGGGTCCAGTGAAGGTTTCCTCAACAGGGCTTTTACAATTACTTCTTTTTGTGGGATTGAAATATAGCCCTCTTTGAAAGTAGCAGTTACCGTTTCTATCTCCCACCTGACCAGCCCTTCTTTGGCAGCTCTAATCAGTTGGGATAGTCATGAGTCTGGCAAATTGCCTTTGCCTCTCCAACGAATGTGTCCACACCATATATTGAACACGCTGGAACTTACCTATCCAAACTGGAGAGGCCCAACACTACTTTTAATGTGGAATCAAAGTCATAGTGGATCTAAGCAATATTTAGCAAATTCATCCTAGCATATTTCTGAATGTTCTCTTACATGTGTGTGCGTATGTGTGCATGCATACACGTACATGTATACATACATACACACACACACACACACACACACACTTATAGTAAAGAAAACACTCAATGTACTATTTTATGGTAAGTAGACCACTTCATTTTTCCTTTATTCAAGAGCACAAGTTGTAACTGTTTCTGATGCACCAAAGCAGAGACACTTCATTGTTCCATTGATTACACTTACCATTTCTTTCATGATATAACTCACCTCTGCAATTAAGAAATCCACATTCTTCTTCATAAAAATGTCTAGCTGCTTTCGAAATATGGATTTAACTTCAGCTTCACTCTTGCTGCTTAAATATGAAGGTGTTTGACTGACACCTCCAGCCACCAAAGCATCTCCTTCTTCAGCCACTTCTTTTGCAATATCACATGCAGCTTCATTCACTTTCTGGCCCTAAAATAATTTTTTAAAAAACATTTATACTTGTTTACACAGGAGAAAAGAACGAAATCTATACATTATTCAAATAAGATGCTTCATTTTAAAAATTCAATCAGCAGATAAATTCACAAACTCATGATTCTTAATGGTGTACAATACAAACTGCTTCACCGAGAAAGGTCCAACTTATCTGAGCAGACAGAACAACACTGAAAAACTTCAATCTCCACAGCCAAAGAATGCAGACTTGGTGCTGTGACAACAAGCTAGCCACTTTCACATCATGGCTAATATGTGACCAAGAGGAACTTAGAAAGCTCATACTTATGGATGAGAAAGATAGAGAACCATCCTTAGGACCAATTTGTCTAGTTTTAACTAGTCACAAATACTCAATTTTGAGGCAAGCTGCATGAACACATGGGAGTACCACAGATTCTTATCTGGAGCCATTTCATTCCATCTTGTGTCATGGGTTCAGCAAGGAACTTGGTCTCCTTGGCTGACAACCAGAAAATAACTAGGACAGTGCAATTCTCTTAACTCTTGAGTCACAATTTTGAGAGATAAGTGAGGTCATCATCCTCCTCCTGGCCTTCTCAACAGGTTTTCCATACCACTGACCATAGTAGCATTCTTTCAGAACACATATCTGATTTGTGAACTAGAGGTGCTTCATTGCTTTGGTTTCATTTCTGTCTACATGAAGATTTCAGGAGGTAATCTTGGGAAACACCTGCTCCATCCATGACATTTATATTTCAGAATGTGACAGTTCTGTCAACTACCATGTTATTTAATACGTATATGAAATGGCTGGGAAGAAGTTGTTCAGAGACTTGGTATGCACTTTCTTCAGTATGCTGATAAATATGTGGCTCAGTTTTTCTCTGCTTCTTATCTAAATATGGCAGTGAGTGCACTGACAGGGTACCTGGAAATCAGTACCAGAAAGTATTCGTGACGGTCATAAACACTCCTTTAGCAATCTGATTTACAATATGGGAGCAGTACTGGTCTCACTTCTAGACCAACAATGACCTTTCTTGAATTTTGGTGAGCTACACTTAATCCTAGTTCTGGGAAAGGAGTGGGATACAAATAAATATAACAACAACCACTCCTCTAGAAAAGGAAGTTTTTGCCAGCAACATCCATAGTAAGTAACTTCTCATTTAGATTACTACAATATATTGAATGTCCCTGTTATCTGATAGCTAAAGTCATAAATATGTACAACAATTTTAAAGCTAGACATATCTCACACCTAAGGAAGAAGTCACAGAGGGTGCAAGAAACTATGTAGGTGGTCTCTGTATATGATCCTATGTAGAATGATATTTTAAATCAGGGAAGGAATCTAGTTCAGCCTACTGTTGAGTGCAGCGACATGCCCTGCATATATATATGCTCATTCAACTTCTGCATAAATATCTCCTACGTGCAAGAGTGCATTGATTCACAAGGCAGACTGTTCCAGTGTCATATAGCACTTACCAATAGGAAGGTTCCCCTAATGTTTGGACAAATCTGTTTCATTGTAACTAATATGAACTATTTCTAGCCCTGCCCATTTGTGATGTCCCAGGACTCTTAACAGTTGTCTGAGCACAGACTCAGAGATGAAGAACTCAGTGGAAGATGACACTGGTCTCACCCCAGAGCTGGACAAGCTTGGCACACCTGAGTTGGCCAGACACATCTGAGCCAGAGGTCTCCATGCCCATGACAATCTTGGCACCTCCATCACCTGACCTCAGCACTAGGACAGGCTGTTCTCCAGAAGTGTCATGTTCCCAGAAGGCTATATGCTGATGCCAGCAAGAAATCCTGGTGAGAGGAGAAAATGCCAGGCTTCAGGCTAAGCAGTTGCCCCCTTTCAGGAGCAACTGAATGGGAAGGGATGGAGCCCTGGAGGAGGAGTCCTAGGCAGGCAACATAACTGAGTTCTGTTCAGTCCTGATCCTTGTTGGAGCAAGGTGATCACTGAGAGATATTCTTGGTGCTGCAACTTGTTGGTGACTGGCCTACTGTTGGCTCTCTGGACCAGCTTGACTATGAAACAAAAAAGGACCATAGTTTTTTGTGGTTATTTTCAGGCTAAGAGGGAGTGCTCTAGAATAGCTAATTCCCTACGTTTTGCCAGCAGCTGTGGCTGGCATCGTCAGAGAATGCTGGCATGGAAGTGAGTGGGATACATATACTGTTGGTTGAGAGGAAGTGATTTACATGTTAATCTGTGTATTTTTCTGTTGTTGAATGACAAGGCCTCAGGCTGTCTATTTAATTAATGATCCATTATCTGCTGGGAAACCCCCCTCACCCTTGGTGGTTTTCATTTGCATTTGCTGGGTCTTGAATTTGGTGTTTTTCAGGACTGGTAGCCAAACTTTGGCCTGTTACAGACTGCCAAAATAAAGCTGCTTTGAGTCTCTTTGGAGGTATGCTGTTTAAATGATGCATGCATCCTAAGAATCCAGAAGCTGCACTCCAGTGCTTAGGAATGAAGTGTGGCTTTGGCACAACCTCCGGACTCTTAGGACACACGCATCATTTAAATAGCATACCTCCAAAGAGACTTGAAGCAGCTTTATTTTGGCAGTCTGTAACAGGCCTTTGTTTACTTTAAGGGTTTCTTCTTTCCTGTTGAGGTTGTCTAGATGTTAATGGATTCAATGGCTTCCCTGTGCATTCTGACCCAATAGTTGTTGGCATGGTCCAGAACGTCAGTGTTTTCAAACAGCATTTTATGCCCAGGATGGTTTATAATTCTGCTACTGTTGATTTTTCTGGCTGACCCAGTCAGAAAAAGGACCAGTTTGATGCATCTTCTAGGTAACATCCCTTCAGATAACTGAAGATATGATTATGTTTCTCCTTCTCTACTCCTGGCTAAATATACCAAGCAATTTCAACCAGTCCTTATTGTACCTGGATTTCAGGTAGCTACTGATGGTGTCTTCTAGTCAGAGTTCAGCTTTCCATGCCTGAAACCATTTATGCCAGTATCGAGACTCTAACCAAATGCAGCCTTTAATTCAAGTACATTTAAGAAGTCATAGATTTAAGCTCCATAGAGCAATCAAGAAAAAAAGATATGAGGTCACAATCCTGGATCTTCAACAAGATGGGAGACCAATCCCATTCCTCTTCAGCCCACTGCAGAACTGAAGTATGAACAAGTGCAGCCTGGCTGTTTCCTTCCCTCCCACTGGCCAGTGAATAGTCATTGCAGCATCCCTGGATTTGACAGCTGTGGAGAGGGGGATGTTGTACAGAGAGCTAGTGAACAGCTCCTTCAGCAACACAGAAAAACGATACATATACATGACATATGTATGCATTTATCACCAACAAGATTCCAGCCCACTGGGGTTAAAATATTTGATTAAATTCAGTTGTAATTTCAACTAAATCAAATGAAAGATTATGTCAGCTCAATCAGTGGTGTCCCTGCAATGGATGACACCTACTGCAGGGGGTGGGGGTTCCAGCCCCAAACTTCCAGTAGGGTTTCTGAAAGTCCGGAGCCAGAAGGACATCTGTGAGAGTCACAGTAGTGCCCCTGCAGACCTGGAAAGAGCCGGTGTGGGCCCAGTGAGAGCCCGCCCAGGCCTGGGGAGAGCTGGCGCAACCTGGGGGAGTGCTTGTGCAGGTCAGAGCAGCTCCTGCGGGGGGCGAAGGAGTCCCCACGCAGGCCAAAACAACGCCCACAGGGGGCAGGGAGATGGCCAGGTGTCACCCCCCCTTCCTGGGGTGTCATGAGGTACAGCCTGCACACCCCCTAGTGACACTACTGAGCTCAATCCATTTTTAACTGAAGCTTGGGAGTTGCCCGACCTGTATTTTGAAAATTGATTTTTAATCATCTAAATTGTGTGAGTTTTCTATTCCTGCCTTATAGATCTCATATCCATGATACAACCAGATATGCCACGGTGACTATAAAGCATTGAGAAATGAGATGAAAAAGCTCAGGATGTAACTTTTGTCCTTCTCAAGCCTTTCTGCCCACAAAAATAAATAAAAAAATAAATTGAAGCTGGAACCTGCCCTGCTTTTAAAAAAAAACATATGTCTGACTAAACCTTCATTATTACTTGCATGAATGGCTATTGGGGATTTGCTTTCTTTGAACATCATATCATTGTCTCTTAAGAAACATTACCAGCTAGTGTTGGAAAATGTTTTGCAAAAACTAGAGAAAAAAAATCTTTTAGCAGTCTGGCAAGAGAGAGTCTAAATGTTGATCAATACTGGACATTATATTTTCACTGTGGAATCTGCAGGTTAATGTAGTGCATCCTTCCTGTTGTACCAGCACTAATTTCAACTGTGAAGAAGTTAATAATCATATATTATCAAATAACTGTGAATTGTAATACAGATTAATTTTAAAAATTGAATAGAAGGCAGAAAAAAATTAATGTAGAGATCATTCTAATTTTGCTTTATTGATGCTGATTTTGTATTGCTGTTCTTGAACAAGCTAAAACCAAGAGACACATAGATATATCATGGCAATTTTATCATAGAACCGAAGTATCAGAGTGCAAAGATTCTGGGGCTTCAGAAGTGGCACTTCTGAACAGACATGCACAGATTTGCATAGCAAATCATTGTGAGACTGGAGATTCTTATTATAGATGAGGACAAAATGTAGATGTAAATACACTAAGAGATCATATTTGATTAAAAGAAAGGGTTTCAGATTGTTTCTATATATGATGATTTTGGATGTCTACTAGAAATAGTACTTGTAACTCCTACTATAGATAGGATTAATTTCCAACTCTAAAGAGACAAAAAAAAAAAAAAGAACGAAGAAGGAAACACGGTTTTGTTGATGCAGATAAGATTAAGATTGCCTCTTTCTGTTTTGAGGTTCAAAATATTTCCTATAAATAATTCATACCAATCATTAAATTAATTGTTTATACCTCTTGTTCCCAATCTGATTCTATTCTGGCACCTTTTTTTGCGCTTTATTGGTTTAGCCTTCTTCGGAGATCCCAATCAAGGATCATACAAAGTTGCAAGTTGTTTTATGTGCCTCATGACAAATAGGATGCAGTCCAACTGGTCACATACCGGTAAATATTGTCAGGGATTTGAAGGGTTAAAACACAGCACACAGGGAAATGCTTGACGTATGTGTGTTTGGCCATGAGCATTCAGCAGAGTGGCAAGGCTGATCAGCACAGCTGAAGCTCATTGGCTCAAGGACACTTCAGTGTCCAAGTGCACGTAGCCATGGATGATGAAACCATGTATCTAGATTGCACAGGAGACACATGACATGGTTACACACTTGAACTCACTGGATTTGGGAGACCACATGGTCTGGAGACTATATAAACCCAGGGGTTGCAAGGGATTGCTTGTGGGTTTGTAGAAGGAGTTGGATTGGTATGGTTTGGAGTTTTAGAGATCTAGTTTTGTATTATAGCACTGTGAATAAAGAGCACTTTGGGGACTTTGTTTCTCTGGTGTTTTATCAGAAGACGCTACAGCATCAGTTTGCTGTGTGTCCCCGGAGGTTCCTGCACTGCTTCAGTTCCTGGAAGACATCCAGTTGCTGTCATCCCAAATTGGACTTTGGAGCCACGCTTCGGCTTCTGGAAATTGCCAGCTCTGCTACAAGGGTCTGATTTAACCCCAGGACTCGTTTGAGTTGCTGACAGTGGTTGTTGGACCCCAGCAGTTTCACTGACAAATATTTCCAGCCAACTGCAACCTGGGAGCAAACCAGGTTTATAGACAAATACTTCAATTACTTTTGCACTGATCCCTAATAACCCCAAAGGGTTTTTCAGTGCTGATTGAAGTGTATGTGTCCTGCTTCCCTTGGCTCACTCTTAGTAAGAAGTTACTAACATGTTCTAAAATGAGATTTTAAAAGTAATAGAGGAAAACATTTATGAAGGTATTACATGTTTTAAATACACCTACAAACCAGTTTTCCTTCCTATAATGCAAGATGCCACAGCATCTCTATATAGGGACCAAAGGACAGGCTGTCTTCCAGCTTTATTCTCTGGGTGAAAAATAGTTGCTAGGTGTAATCCAATACTTTTACAACATTTCTCCTCTGTTATCTATTAGTTGTTATTATTTCACAGCATAAGAAGTTAATTCTTTATAAGGAAATACAAACTATACTTTTTACCAATAATTAATCAAATTAGGCCTTAGCAGCATCTTTTCTTGAATAATAAATAAATTGAAAGTGATTTCCAAGAAATAACTACAGTAAAATTAACCAGCAATTCTTTTTTCATAGCTTTCAGAAATTCCTGGATTTTTGGACTCTGATCCATGTATATTTCAGTATACTAAATCATGGTATGTTTCACTTGAATCTTCATGGCTGCATTTCTTAATAAATGGGTTACGGCTTATAAAGATAAACCATGTTTCTGTGCTGCAATCATGAATCTGCCTTCTTGTCAAAAATATTAATAAAAAGTGGTTGAAACTACTCACAGAAATTTTATCAGCTACATAGTTTCCCCTGTTCTCTAATTTGTCATCACTGGCATAAAAGGTGAATGTCTGTAAAACATTTGATCCAGCCCTTAGGAATTCTCGGTGCAGCTGACGAACTGCAAAATGTTTAAACAAAATGAAGAGTCAAATGTAATGTTAGCATTGTGTCAGCAACTCCTCTTACATTGCATTTTCTTAATAAGGATATTATGTACTATACAGTCATCATTATTTATTTAATGTTGTACTGTTAAAAAAAGAAACAGCACATTATTTTCTTTGCTTGAGAGTGGTTCACGACTAATACAAAAGGTATCTGAAACTGTTAAACTATTTGATATGTAGATCCACACAAACAAGACAGCACTGAATCTGAACCAGGAACTTACATATTCCAAGTTCACTTCTACAAACAGAGGGGGCTTGGGCAAGCACAAATCACCACCTATTTACTACTACTTAGCTAGTGCTGTTTTACTATGTTTTCACATATTAATGTGAAAACTATGAAATCGTATGAATAAATAGGCTTAATATGATGCTATGAAAAACCTTTGGTGAAACCCAGTTGAACCTTGAAGAAGTTCAAAGCACATCTAGCATTTGGCAGCATAAAAAATGGAGAGACATACTAAGCTAGTATGAATGCTTTGTTACAGTAGATAATTTGTTACTGTTACATCCTTTGCTTCCTTCTCTTTGAAAAAGCTGTATCCCTATGCCTACAAATTCCTTGGGATAAAGGACAAAACACAATATGCTTTAAGGTCTTATATTTAGGAATTCCTGAAATTGAAAACACAAAGTAAAATAAAATTACAGAAATTTAAGGAGAAAGTAATATTTCTGTATAAACAGATTCACTTGAGTGCAGACCAATTGAATCAATGGAATTTACAAAACATACCCGTTGACACAATGGGTTTATTTTAGTTTAGACTAGCCTACTTTAGTTTGGACTCCCTACTGTACTAAAGACACTGTGCTAACAACTGAGCTAAAGTTAAGTGTGACCCACTGAAATAAATGAGACTTGAGACAAGACATATAGGACTGTTTTATGTGGATTCATTATCAAGTAAATCCCATTGTATTCAATGAAACTAATAAATCTGTTCAGGAATGTACTCTAAAAGTATAATCCTATGTATGTCTGTTCAAAAATAACCCCCCACTAAACTCAACTGAATTTACTCTCGGGTCAAGGACTATTGGATTATAACCTTGATCATGACCAACTTTAGATGAATTTTGATCAGGACGTTTATTCTCCAATTGGGTAATTTTATGTAACTGATAACACACACATTACAAATTAAACCAACCTGCTTCTGGGTGTTCTACTGTAGCTTCTGGAGTCCATGGTCCAGCTTTTACATAACCTCTCTTTTCAAGAGCAATGACAAATCCTCCATCACCAATCACAACTTCTCCTGCATCTAAACGTTCCAGAATACCCTAAAACAATATTAGAAAGACAAAAAAAAAAACAACAACATGTATAAACATTTGCATAAGAGATTATAGTGTTAACTGCAATCTAAAGCAAAATCCAAACAGCCTAAATACGATTTGTGAATCCCAACTACTGCAGATCCACTGATTCAATGAGAACTTGGTAAATACATACTTCTGTAAATTGCATTAAATTGGTGGGTCTACTTAGTTGGGAGTTTTGGGATTAGCAAGATTAATTGATTTAGACCAATGTTATATTAAATCTCAGTCTTTACTGTTTTCGTTATAAAGCCAAATTCCTTAAAACCACACCAGTCTATGTGATGCCTGTCATATGAATCCTTACAATCATTACCAAGCTGTAGCACATTATAACACAGCTAACTCTGCATCTCCTAAGAATTACAATGTTGTTATTCAAGTTGCAATCTTTGGAGGGCATAGATAACTTGCCAGTATAGAACAAATTCTCCAGACAAGTAAATCTTGCTGTTGGCTGGACATCCAGGACCATTCAGTGGAAATTCCCAGGAGCAGAGCTCTATTCCCATCTAGAGGGTGTTTTCTTTTTAAATCCAGGATATATTGGACCACCAAAAACACCCCAAAAGACTGTTAAGGTTCTAAACCTGTGGTTCACACTGGCCTTCTTGGACAGTCCTTCTCCTTGCTGCCTATGGCAGGAGATGTGGGGAGGACAGACTTTCTTTATAGTTTATATTAAGATTTTTAGAACACTTCTTTAAAATGGAATTTACTGGAGAATTTACTGAGGCTCAGCAACATACAGGGCTAATAATGATCAACCCCACCCACCCCCCAACCCTGGCGAGTTCCACTAATCCCTCCACTGCCACCAGCTATGAGGGTCTTCTGCTTATATATACTACCTCTGCCACAAAATGTGAGGACTTCCACTTGCCCCACCACTGTGGCCACCAATTGTGTAAGCTTCCTAGATGCCCTTATGGTTCATGGCTCACCTTATCTCTCCACTAGACAAACACCCTGTAAAATAACTGCTGCCACCACAGACATCATGTTTGAACTCAAACTTTCCAATATGTAGTGTTCTCAGATGCTCAAGAGTACAATACAATAATAATGATTTATTAAACATAAACTGAACTTAACATCACAGATTACTGATTTAATACATATAAATCATGAAATGTTAACTCTAACATACTGTTATCCCTGAGCATACCCCTCCTCTTTGATATCAGAATTGCTATCAACGCAGCATCCATAATCCTAATGTGGACCCCATTATGTGGAAGCAAGCAGATCACACCAGCTAGCTTAGGAGTCGCCAAGAAGATTTATGTTCCCAACATGTTAGATGAGGTGAGAAAAAGCTAGAAAACAATGGGATGGCTCTGGTCGGAGTAAACAACTCCATCTACCTGACACTCTAAGCTATCCTGTGGCAGAAATATAAGCACTCACACCCCATGTTACACCTTTGGAAGACCTAACTTCCAAGTGCAACTTATGCATATCAAAGAAATGGACCATTTGGGCACATCAACTGTCTGGATTTTGCCTCAGGGAACAAATTTTCTATATATTACGAAACTGTTCCTTTGTTTAGTTGGATTAGCTTTGTTTGCAGGCAGGGGTGCTGCCAGTTTGTACTTTGCTAGACCCCTGTTTCGCTCGCCAAACTTCAGTGACCTTGGGAGCAATTGAAATCCCTTTTTCCCGTCCCAGAACATTATTGAGAGGAGCTGCATCCAAACAGATGCCGCATCTCCAATAGGAGGCCTTACTCTGTTCCAACCTAACACTTTTATTCCTCAGTTATTGTGTGATTGTTAACAGTGAGTGTTGGTTATCCCCTCTGAAATAAAATACAATTCACTGAGGATTTGCCTCTGTGGTTCTTCTTGCTTTCAACCTTCGTATACATAGGAATGATGCCAGGGTTGTGTAACTCAGTCAATACTGAGCTAATATTTAACTCCCCAATGGTGAGCTAACCTTAAGGTAGAGCTCTGGTCCTGGTTACAACATACCTCTCACACACATATCTTGACTAACCTAACTCTCTTCTGTCTTTGACCCTGATTGAAGATGTTGTGTGGATCTGGAGGTAATGAATGGAATGGAAAGGAGAGGAAAGGGGAAACTGCCTCCCTTGGAAGGCTTCATAAGTGGTGAATCTCCTTTAACAGGGGCTGTAGCCATCTGGACCGTCTCATATAGAAGAACCCATTTTTCAAAACTGGAAGTGGACTGATGCCGATGTTGCCCATATAAACATATATATTAGACATACCATAAATAGAAACTGAATGAATAAAATAAATAAATAATATTGTGCCTGCTCATATATTGAGAAAATGTATTTATAATAAGGCTACTTTTTTAAAAATCCTGATAGATGAGGCACAGTGCTGCTATCAAAAGCTCACCTTTCCAATGTTTTATTGGGCTGGGGGATGGAAAGGTGTCTTAACCTTTTAACTAAATAAAGTCAAAGCTTTCCAGCAGTAGAGTTAACCCAAGATTTGTTGATGCAAACCATAGGATGCCTCCCTCTATTCCCTATTCCCTATTCAATACACAAACACACTGATGAGACTGTAGGTGAATCTGAGGTCAGCAGGCCAGCTTTGGTGATGCAAGGTAAGTGGCACTGTGTACACTGCTGTCCTCCAATACCCTACTACTCTTTTCAGCCCCCAATTGCATAATACAAGGGCCAGTACTGTCCAGATTCCACTTAATACTCTGGCATATCTTCATCCCTCACATATACAGATGTGTGTAATGTAACCCTTCAAATAGTTCTCTGCTGCTAGGGTGGTATGACACTGCTTCTCAAAAGTGCTGACTCCCTTTTTACGCCTGCCAATTCTTAGCCCTCTGTTTTTTCTGGTCATTCGTCTTCTATGAGGTTTCAATTAGGCCACAGGGATAATGAACCAAAGGGCAGATTTTTTTTGCCCCCCTTTTTTTGTTTGGACTACCCCAAAAAGAAAACGATGACACCTGAAGAGGCTGAACATCCACTTATAAATAATAAATAAATAAATAAATAATAAAACTTTTATTTGTATCCCGCTTGTCTGTGACAAGACAATCAAAGCAGCTCACAACACATTAAAATCCACATTTACAAAATTATGTCCCAAATTCCACCTCTTAAAACAGGATTAAACATATTACAATTAAAATATCTATTAAAAACACAATAAAAAAATACAATGAGGACAGAGTGGTGGGCTGATACATGATGTGAGGGGCAGTCATTCTGTGGCCGGGCACTTTTATTCAGGAAAGGCCTGCCAGAAGAGATCTGTCTTGACAGCTTTTTTAAAGCTGTCTAAGCTGGCAGTTTGACGGATCTCATCTGGCAGACCATTCCATAGTTTGGGAGCAATTGCAGAGAAGGCCCTCTGGGGAGGTAGCAGTTAGTCTGGTTTTTAAAGGCCGCAATAGATTCCTCGCAGAGGACCTGAGGGTGCAGGGCAGATTATGTGGGAGTAGGCGATCCCTCAAATAGGTTGGGCCCAAGCCATGTAGGGCTTTAAAGGTTATTACCAACACCTTGTACTGTGCCCGGAAACTAATAGACAGCCAGTGAAGAGATTTTAGGATGGGTGTTATTCGGTCACTCCTAGTTTTTCCAGTGACCAGTCTGGCTGCCATATTTTGCACTAGTTGAAGTTTCCGGACTAGGCACAAGGGTAGCCCCATGTAGAGCGCATTACAGAAATCAAGTCGTGAAGTTACCAGTGAATGTACAACAGTTTCTAAGTCCTTTACTTCCAGGAAAGGGCGCAGCTGGCGTATCAGCCGAAGCTGATAACAGGCGCTCCTGATTGTTACATTCACCTGATTTCTCATGTGAAGCAACGGATCTAGAAGCACCCCCAGACTGCGAACACAGGCCTTTGTGGAGAGCATGACCCCTTAAACCACTTATGGTTTTGATAAAATTGATATTTTTTTCTATATGAGACTCTGACCTGTTTAAGAGCTGAATTGTCACTGCCTGAAGTGGCATTTAGCACTTTTTTTCTGGCAGAAAATGGTAATTTGAAGGAAGTTAGGAGCCAAAGAAAATAGACTTGGGTGCAGCCCCGACACCATACTTTGTCATCCCCAGCAAAATGGTTCCCTACCATAAAGCTCCCCACAGTGTCACAGAATATCTGTGATATATGTCCCTCCCACACACACACTTGCATTCATTCCCCATGTTTCATACAGAATGGGTCCATGGTTTCTGCATTTTTGCTGCTACTACTTCTGATCTTTTGCCCAAGCATTGCTGAAACTTACTTCTCTCTATCCACACAGAAAAATTCTGGATAAAGCTTTCTCTCTTGCTTTGATTACTGTTGCTTTTTTCACTTTGGCATTCTTGCACCTCTGTCTAGCATTGCAGGCTAGGTTATCCATCTGAGCAAATGTATATCATAAAATATACCTTAGCTGTTTTGTTCACTGACTTTTATTCAAATTTACAATGTCATATACAGAAGTAACTGTTGCACAAAATTCAAAGTTATAGCCATGCTGGTCTGTAAAACCAGTGTGTAGAGAGATCTTGTAGCCCCTTTGAGACTCACTGAAAGAAATAAGTTGGCAGCATGAGCATTCCTAGACTTATGTCTACTTCCTCAGATGCATCCTCAGAAGTAGACTGAAGTCTATGAAAGCTCATGCTGCCAACTTATTTCTTTCAGTGAGTCTCAAAGGGGCTACAAGATCTCTTCACATACCATTACACAAAATGTCTGTGGCCATTCTCAAATGAATAGGTTTCATTTTAGGATCCATTTACATCTTATATTGCTGTTATGTGTTTTGAAGTTGACTCTTATGGGGGTGTCTCAGCAAGATTTAATCAGAGGAGGTTTGCCCTTGCTTTGCTCTAGAGACTGAGAGCCTGTGACTTGTCCAAGGCCATCCATTGAGTTTTCAGAGCTCAGCAGGACTTTGAACCCTGGGCCGCGCAGAATCCTGGTCCATCACTCAAACCACTACACCACACAGTCTCTCACTTCTTTAATTAGCTTCCTTTTTATTAAGGATTATTCTAAACATTAAACTAATACTTACAAATAATTACTTATTTCTACAGTAGTACACGAAATAATATTTCTTATCATGTTATGACATGTAAAAGCAAAGACTCTTCAAATGAACTTCCCTAATGTCTACGAAGATTCAAATGTGTGTTATGTTTGCAAATCCACATTTTGCTACACAGAATAAGCAGGGACTAAATAGTTGGTGCTGAACGAATCCATGTTTACTCAGAATCTGAGATATGGGCCGCTGAAATAATCCAGGTTGCCACTGCATTAACTACCATAGCTCAATAATGTGGAATTCTGGGAACTGTAGTTTGTTGTGGCACCAGAGCTCTCCAACAGAGAAGGCGAAAAGTCTCACAAAACTTCAAATCGCTGAATTTCATAGCACTGAGAATTGGCAATTAATGTGGTGTCAACCTGGATTGTTTCTGCAGTGCAGATGCAGGTAATAGTCCTGCAGATTTGTAGACAGCATCTCACCCAGTTGTTCCGAAGGCAGGGAAAATATTAAAGGACTCTTGCTTTGCCACAAATTAAACACGGCATTATTATTATTATTATTATTATTATTATTATTATTATTATGTTTATGTTTGTTTATATCCCACCTTCCTCCCAGCTCAGCACAAAGATCCATTATGCCTAAATCTCAGTCGTGCATTTTCCATATTACAAAACTAAAACTTCTGGAGCTGTGGAAAAAATATGTCAGAATGAACTGTCTAAA
The DNA here is from genome assembly GCF_019175285.1 of Sceloporus undulatus. Classification (NCBI taxonomy): domain Eukaryota; kingdom Metazoa; phylum Chordata; class Lepidosauria; order Squamata; family Phrynosomatidae; genus Sceloporus; species Sceloporus undulatus. The sequence continues at coordinate 292,365,431 of NC_056523.1, read as the reverse complement.
TCTTTATAGACTTTTAAATACATTTTAAACATGAATGAACAATCGTTTTGACTTTTAAAATACTTTAGGTGTGTGTGTTTTTTAAATTTTATATTGATGCATTCTAACACTTTCTGTAGTGTTTTTATTTTTTTAATATATTTTTTATTGTGAAAAGAATATATAAAAACTTTTTAAAAATGGGGAAAAACTATTATGTTTAAACTGCACTGTTTTAAATTTGCTGTTCCCCGCCTTCAGTCCCTATAATAGGGAGACAGTAGTTTGAGACTACTTTCACTGCCATGGCTCAAGGCTATGGAATTCTGGGAACTGTAGTTTGTTGTGGCACCAGAGGTTTCCAGAATTCCATAGCCTTGAGCCATGGCAGTAGAAGTAGTCTCAAACTGGTTTATTTCCCAAGTACAGATGCAGTTAAAGTCCCAAACATTACCTTCTTGGCTTTCACAGTCCCTCCAATAGGTGCCATGATCTCCCGTTCAGAGACTGACAAGAGCCCAAGATAGAGACAAAGTGCCACCAGCGCAGAGGAACAACAGAAACAGAACAGAAGCCCTCCCTGCGCCCCTTATATATAGTCCGCTGGGGGGCGGGGCATCCCGAGCTGGACGCTGATTGGAGGAATGGCTGCCTCGTCAGCGCTCCATGAGCGCGAGGTAAAATAAATAACGGCCTCTCGAACAGAGGCGCTGTGAGGTAAAGCCTCGAGTGCATTTCTCTCAGAGGGCGGTGGGTGCTCCCTCCCTCCACGCTAAAATCAGTAAAGGCACAAATAAATAAATGAGGGGCGTGAAGGAGCCATTAAGGGTCCGAGGAGGGGGTTTTAATAGCTGCTGGTTGTTGTTTTTAGCTGCCTTCAGGTCGACCTGGAGTCATGACGACCATTTGAGCGAGGGAACTCTGAAGTCCAAAACACATGCAGAAATAATACCAGTTTGAGACCACTTTGGTCCAAAACATACTGAGGAAATAATTCCAGTTTGGGACCACTTTGGTCCAAAACATACTGCAGAAATAATTCCAGTTTGAGACCACTTTGGTCCAAAACATACTGAGGAAATAATTCCAGTTTGGGACCACTTTGGTCCAAAACATACTG
>NC_056523.1:292363495-292364322 GCF_019175285.1 Sceloporus undulatus | reverse complement strand
AGGAAATAATTCCAGTTTGGGACCACTTTGGTCCAAAACATACTGAGGAAATAATACCAGTTTGAGACCACTTTGGTCCAAAACACATGCAGAAATAATACCAGTTTGGGACCACTTTGGTCCAAAACATACTGAGGAAATAATTCCAGTTTGGGACCACTTTGGTCCAAAACATACTGCAGAAATAATTCCAGTTTGAGACCACTTTGGTCCAAAACACATGCAGAAATAATTCCAGTTTGGGACCACTTTGGTCCAAAACACATGCAGAAATAATTCCAGTTTGGGACCACTTTGGTCCAAAACACATGCAGAAATAATACCACTTTGGGACCACTTTGGTCCAAAACAGACTGAGGAAATAATTCCAGTTTGGGACCACTTTGGTCCAAAACACATGCAGAAATAATACCAGTTTGGGACCACTTTGGTCCAAAACATACTGAGGAAATAATTCCAGTTTGGGACCACTTTGGTCCAAAACATACTGAGGAAATAATTCCAGTTTGAGACCACTTTGGTCCAAAACATACTGAGGAAATAATTCCAGTTTGGGACCACTTTGGTCCAAAACATAATGAGGAAATAATTCCAGTTTGGGACCACTTTGGTCCAAAACATACTGAGGAAATAATTCCAGTTTGGGACCACTTTGGTCCAAAACATACTGCAGAAATAATTCCAGTTTGGGACCACTTTGGTCCAAAACATACTGCAGAAATAATTCCAGTTTGAGACCACTTTGGTCCAAAACACATGCAGAAATAATACCAGTTTGGGACCACTTTGGTCCAAAACATACTGAGGAAATAATTCCAGTTTGGGAC
>NC_056523.1:292362932-292363095 GCF_019175285.1 Sceloporus undulatus | reverse complement strand
ACCACTTTGGTCCAAAACATACTGAGGAAATAATTCCAGTTTGGGACCACTTTGGTCCAAAACATACTGAGGAAATAATTCCAGTTTGAGACCACTTTGGTCCAAAACATACTGAGGAAATAATTCCAGTTTGAGACCACTTTGGTCCAAAACATACTGAGGA
>NC_056523.1:292360905-292362922 GCF_019175285.1 Sceloporus undulatus | reverse complement strand
AATAATTCCAGTTTGGGACTGCTTCAACTTCCTTGACTCAATGCAATGGAATCCTGGGATATGTACTTTATTGTAACAAGAGCTCTCTGACAGAGAAGTGCTAAATGTCTCACAAAACTACATCTCCCAGGATACCTTAGCATTGTATCAGGGCAATTAAAGCAGTCTCTGTTTGGACCTGTGTGATTTCTACAGTGCAGATGCAGCCTGAGTCTATCCACTTGTCATGTGAGGTCTTCCTCTGTCTGAACTGCTCTCCATCTTACCAAGCAGTGTCGTTGTTTTCTAGTAGGTCTTAATAGGTGGAATGAACCTACTTACTGTATCTGCTTTTTTTCTTCCTCTCTGTCCATATTACCCCCTCAGAAAGATCCCATCTTTTCAAAGAGAGCATTTAGATGGCTGGATACAAGGAGTTCTCTGTTTTCTAGTGTGGGCCAAGAAGCTAGTTCACAAAACACTCTTTAGCTCGAGATCCCATGCCACAGAAAGCAAACAACAGCTGAAGTTAGTTAAGCTTTGAGGCGCCTCAGGTCTTTCAGTTATCCTTGCTGCAGCAGGAAACACCTCAGGAAAGTTACACAATGAACTGACTGTTTTTTGTAACTAGTAACACACCACCACCACCACCACCACCAAAGAAAGCATGTCTCTGGCTGCATCCACACTTCAGAAATAAACTGGTTTGACACCACTTGAGCTGTCATGGTCCACAGGAAAACCATTCGTGCCCAGAGAGTTACATAGGAGAATATGTGCCATAGGGAAACCATACTTGCCCACAGAGTTACATAGGAGAAAACTTGACCATACAGATACATAGGAGTATACGTGCCCACAGGGAAATCCTTCTTGCCCACAGAGTTACATAGGAGAATATGTGCCCATAGGGAAACCATACTTGCCCATAGAGATACGTAGGAGAAAACTTGCCCATAGAGAAACCATGCTTGCCAATAGAGATACATAGGAGAATACTTGCCCATAGGGAAGCCATACTTCCCCGTAGAGATACATAGGGGAATACTTGCCCACAGGGGAAACATACTTGCCCATAGAGAAACATTGGCGGACACTTGCCCATGGGCAAACATGGACAGGTGTGTCTTCTCTATGGGCATGTATGACTTTTCCATGGGGAGCTGCATTTCCCCTTTTAACAATAAGCTCCTAGGGGCAAGTATTCTCCAGGGTTTCCCTTTGGGCGAGTAGACTACTGTCAGTTGCTTCAATACGTCTCTTAATGAACCTGGTTTCCAGACGCTCCAAAAGCCCTCAAGCCCCGCGACTGCGATCCCTTGGGAGTTGTAGTCCAGGAGAGTAACTTTGGCCTGGGAGGGGCTGGGCGGGGCTGGCTCCTTGGGCTGAGGGATTGGCCGGAGGGTCAGCAGCACAGCAGCGGTGCCCAAACTGGGAGCGGAAGAAGCTGGTGGCGGCCTCCTGGTTGGTCTTGCGAGGGGAGAGCGGGGCAGCCAGAGAGCCCCGCCAGGGAGAAGCCATGCTCCGGGGAGCCCTGCTGAGACTGCTCCCCTCCAAGCGGGGCCTCCGAGAGCCCGCCTTCCCTCGGCCCTTTGCCTCCTCCGGCCAGAGCTCTCAGGGCTGGTGAGTCCAGTCTGCCCCAGTGGCAGGATTGCCTCTTGCCCTTCCACCTTCGGAAAAGTAATTGCTTCTGGCCCTAGACTTCTGGTGTTCTTGTTCACAAGAGGTTTGCCCTTGCTTTCCCTTCAGGCTGAGAGAGTGTGACTCGTTCAAGTCGGTTTTGTGGCCCATCTGGCAACCCCTAACTACTAGGGGACGGTTTTTTGGAAGCGGTGCGCTTGAGGATTTGGTCTGGGATTGAGTTCCACTCTTTTGGCCAGAGTGATCTTGCTGCCCCTTTGAGACTCATTGAAAGAAACAAATTTGCAGCATGAGCTTTCCTAGACTTCAGTCTACTTCCTCAGATGCATTTCCTAGACTTCAGACTGCTTCCTCAGATGCATTTCCTAGACTTCAGACTGCTTCCTCAGATGCATTT
>NC_056523.1:292345147-292360895 GCF_019175285.1 Sceloporus undulatus | reverse complement strand
TGTAAACCTCACTCTATTTCTTCAGATGCATTTCGTAGACTTCAGTCTATTTCCTCAGATGCATTTGGAGAATATATGAATACTGTATGCTCTATGAAATGCATCTGAGGAAGTAGATTGATGTCTAGGAAAGCTCATGCTGCCAACTTCTTTATTTCAGTGAGACTCAAAAGTGCTGCAAGATATCTCTGCATACTGATTCTACAGACTAACATAGTTATATCTTTGAATCTACCTCCTTTGGCCAGAGTTAGGCTGCCTACGCACTGGAGAAATTAATCCACCCTGGCACCGCTTTGACAGCCATGGCTCAGGGCTATGGAATTCTGGGCATGGTAGTTTGTTGTGGCACCAGAGCTGGCGTTTTCTTTGCCAAGATTTGTACAGAGGGAGTTTGCCATTGCCTTTTCCTCATGCTGAGAGAGTGTGACGTGCCCTAGGTCACCCAGCTCCCAGAAATATCCCAGAGCAAAGCTCTGGTGCCACAACCAACTACTATTGCCAGAAGTCCATAGCCTGGAGCCATGGCAGTGGTGCCAAAGCAGATTATTTCTGCAATGCAGACATAGCCTAACTCTGGCCAAAAGAGTGGAACTCAATCTCAGACCAAATTCACAAGCAAACTGCTTCCCCTCAAAACAAACAAACAAACAAAAAACCTGGTTGTTTGGGATTGCCAGCTCAGTCATAAAACCCACTTGAGTGAGTCACACTCTCTCAGCCTCAGGGGAAAGCAATGGCAAACCTCCTCTGAACAAATCTTGCCAAGGAAACCCCATGATAAGGGGGGCGCCATAAGTGGGAAATGACTTGAAGGGACACAACAATGAAATGTTAGCAGGACCTAAATACCCCAAAGGCACCAGACCCCCATTTGATCTTGGAAGCCAATCAGGGTCAGCGCTGGTTAGTTCTTGGGTGGGAGACCACCAAGGAATACCAGAAACTGTAGCCTGCATTTCAGAGGAAGGAACTGGCACAACACCAAGAAAAACCCAGTGACATTCATGGGATCATCATAAGTTGATGGGTGACTTGAAAGTACACACAAACACATGGGAAATGTGGGATGTTCTGGGGACTTGACTTCCCATTTTCCTTGTTTGATAAAATTGTTTTGAGAATGATGTATACAGGAAGTGAATACAGTTGGCCCTCTATATACATGGATTCAACCATCCCTGGCTTGAAAATACATACATGCATACAGTACACACACACACACACACACACACACACACACACACTGTATGTATACAGGCAAACCTTGATTTGGTCATTTTATATAAGGGACACCATTTTACTGTGCCATTGTATTTAATGGGACTTCAACATCCATGGATTTTGGTATCCACAGGGGATAGTGGTGGTCTTTGAACCAAACCCCAGCAGATATGAAGAGCCTATTGTACAAACTTAGATTGAATTCAATTGTACCTGAGTACGTTTAAAGTTACTGTAGAATACAATTTACACCAAAGTGAAAGTAATATTAATTAATTTGGGGTTGGTTTTTTTCACTCTCACTCTTCTTCCAGAGAGTTCAGGGTATCATAGTGCATAGAGAATTCAAAGGCCTAGCCATATTAGTCTGGAAAATCAGTATGCAAAAGGATCTTGCAGTGCCTTTGAGACTACACATTTGAGGAAGTAGGCTCAATTCTACAAAAGCGTGTGCTACCAACTTCTGTCTTTCAGTTAGTCTCGAAAGTGCTGCAAGATCCCTTTGCATAATGTATATAGTTTTCCTTATTTAATTCTCACAGCAACTGTGTGAGGTAGATTGTAATGTAGGACTTCTTAAACTATTAGATGTGGGGGTTGGCAACTCTCCCAACATGCTCCCCTTGGACTGGTACCATATTTATGCCCACTAGTTACAATACAGTAGTTCCTTTCTTTCCTGAAAGCTCTCCAGAGACCAGCGCCAGGCGGATCAGGGACTGGCAGCAGTCTACTGACCACCATTTTGGGTAGCATCCTATCAGAATGGAACAGGGCAGGGCAGGGCAGGGCAGGGGACAGACCAACCTATTGTCGTAGTTTTTTGTGGGTTTTTTGGGCTGGCATCTGTGGCTGGCATCTTCAGAGAATGCTTGCCTGGAAAAAGTTGTCCCTTCAATGAACTTTGCAGCTAGGTAATTAAGTTGGTCTAAATCCAACACTCCCACATAATCAATGCTTGCTATGTCATGTTGCTGCTATGAACCTCTTCCTTGTTCATCACTTATGAAAGCTACAGGATGATGCTTGCTACACAAGATTAGTGCTGAACTAGTGAGCAGCACTAAAGCAAGGGACATTGGGCCAGAGCCTGTTCTTCAAAAGGTAACATACTAATTCCTGGTGCATGCATTTGTGCATCTTATAGGAATGCATTCTTATGAGCAACCTATGTAGGATTTAACAGAGGAAATACTTTCAGGCAATATATATATATATATATATATATATATAGTGTATATATAACATACCTGGATTGAGTCCCTTCTGGGAGAAAGACGGCATACAAATAAAATATATAAAATAAAAGAGTTAACACCTGATTCTTCTCCCATAACACTAAATCCTCGCATAGCCTTTGGTTGGTGTCACTGAGGTATCGTTCCCTCTTCCCCACCTATGGTTTGGAGTTCAACACAAAGTGAAAAGTGAAAGCGTTCCAGATGGCTCTCAGTTGATGTATTAATACTGTACACTGAAATATGTAGACACTGTAGAGTATGTAAGACAGTGTTAAACTAGATATCATTAAACTAGTATACACTGCCTCAATATGGGAGTTCCTAAGCAGCATATATGGTGTGCAAACCAGAAGCTGGTTGTGAAGTGGTGAGAGAAAACCTAGTGGTGCTGGAAATATTTTTAAAAGGGAATAAGAAACCTGTAATTCATTGCACAAATATTCACGAACTTTTGTTAAGTGCCTACAAATCATTTCAGATTTATGGTGACCCTAAGGCCACCAAACATGGAGTTTTCTTGACAAGGTTTGTTCAGAGGAGGTTTGCGCCTGAAGCTGAGAGGATGTGACTTGCCCAAGGTCACCCGCTGGGTTTCATGGCCGAGCTGGGAATCGAACCCTGGTTGCTACAGTCATAGGAGTTTATCGCACGGGATGGATCCCATGCAGAAACTTGATTTAAAGTAAAAACAAAAAAACTTTTGCGGGTTGTTTCTCAGGCAGGTTACATACTGCTGAGAAGCGGCGGTCTGGCTCTGCCTCTGCTTGCAGCGTCCGGGAACCGCAGCCTTTAAACCGTGCGGCTCCCGGACGCTCCAAGGAAGGAGTGCGGAAATCGCGCTCCTTCCTGGGCCCCGGAAAAGACGCCGCAAGGTGCTAGTCGCGCACTCGTGGTGTCACTTCCGGGACGCGATGTGCGGATGCAAAGTGTCTGCTACATCAATATGGCGGCGGCCGTGTGGAACGGCCGCCACCATTTGTCACGGACTCTGTCTGTGATAGGGTTAGGGGAGTCTGGAAGAGACGCCCCTTTTTCAAAATGGGACGTCCTAAGGACATCTCTTATGGCAGTCTGTAACCCGCCTCACACAACATTTGGGGTTAACCCAAGAAGAAATTAGAAATAATTTGCAAAAGTTTGTAGTTTTTCAGATGATGTTTGCGTTAATGAGAAATAACACAACATTAATCCGAATGCAAAGTTGACAAAACCCATTCCTTTTTACTTTTGGGACATTCCCAAAAGTAAAAAGGAGTGTGCTTTGTCGACTTTGCATTCGGATTAATGTCGCGTTATTTCTCAATGATGCCAACACGTCTGAAAAACTAACCACAAAAGAGGATTTTAACCAATTTGCCTCCATGTGATAAAGTCCATAGTCCAAAATTCAAATCACTATGCCAAACTGGCTCATAACCATGAGCAAACAGTGGTAAATTATGCAGAATGTTCTAGTAAAGATTAAACAGAAGCAAGTATTTCCTAGGTCCAAAGCACACTCCAGCATAATCCAGTTTGAGACTGCTTTAACTGCCCTGGCACAGGGAATCCTGGGAATTGTACTTTATTGTGGCACCAGAGCTCTCTAACAGAAAAGGCTAAATGTCACACAAAACCACATTTCCCAGAATTCCCTAGCATTGAGCCAGGGCAGTTAAAGTGGTCTCACACTGGATTATTTCTGCAGTGTGTTTTGGATCCTATTTTAGGCCAGCTGTGGCTTCTTTCACACTGTTAACTTGTGGAACCCTCTTCCCAAATTGAGCCAAAAAGTTGTTTTAAGAGCAAAAGCTGTGTGTGTGCACGCACGCACACATTCTGCCACTGCATCGGTAGGTAGGTAGGTAGGTAGGTAGATCGATCCAATGACCTTTACTGCTGAGTAGTGAGTTAAATCCAAGTTTAATCAGTTTACCGTAAATCCAGCATTCTCACATAATCAATGGTTGATATGCCATGCTGCTGCTGCTGCTAAGTGTGGGGTGACTGGCGATGTTTGTGCTACTGTGTCTGTACCTAAAATTAATTCAGTGGATTGACTTCTTGTCTGTCTGTCTGTCTGTCTGTCTAGATAATATCAGAATGCTGCACAGATGTTTGTGCTATGGAACTGTATTAGTAAGTCAAGTGTCACAGAAGCAACCTGGTTGGAGGGATGTGAAAGAGAGCTGTTGCTGATTGGACAGCTGCTCATTATTTTTGCATTTTAGTTACTTTGCTCTCCCTTAAGGAAAAGCCAGGATTAACAATGATTCTGTCCCCCCCCCCTCTGTTTAGTGATACTGATAGATAGTGGTGGGGAAACCAGTGAAAATTCATTGGGAGGAGGATGAAAATAAGAAAAAAAATGAATTTTTGAAAGAGGAAATGTGGGGGATGAATTTGGAGGAGAGAAAAAAATAACCAAATGGACAAAATGAATTTTATGGAGATTGAAGGGAGGAAATGGTGCATTTAGATATAATAAATCCAGAAAAGTCTCATTTGGGTGAGAAATGAATTAAAGGTAATGTCTAGTCGTAACTAACTGTAGGGGCCGGTGTTCATCTCCATTACTAAGCTGAAAAGCCATTGTTATCCGAGGACTACTCCATGGTCATGTGGCCAGCATGACTGCACCGGACGCTGTTACCTTCCCACCGGAGTGGTACCTATTTATTTACTTGCATTTGCATGCTTTTGAACTGCTAGGTTGGCAAAAGCTGGGACTAGTGACAGGAACTCACCCTATCATGCAGCACTTGGGCTTCAAACTGCCAACCTTCCAATCTTCTGGTCATCAGAATTGGTGTCTTAACCACTAAACCACTGCATCCCTTAAATGAATTTAGGGCAGAGAAATTATTTGAAGGGGGATTAATCTGGAATATACCTGGGTGTTGAAGTGGGGGAGGTTCTAATAGGAAACATGTATTTGGGGATGAATTGATCTAATTAATTTAATATAATTTGGAAGCCTGGGTGGGAAATTAATTTTGTGTTCAAGAGCTTGATGGGATATGATGACATTTGTCCAGAAACTCTTAGGTGACATTGTGTTAACAGTCTAAAAGTAAAATGATTGCCTGGCAAAAAGCGGGATAGAAATTTTAAAAAAAATTATTTATTTATATTAACATTGATGCCTTACTTGTTCAACGATTGATGTGAAACATGTACAACACAGTTTTATAGCTACTCCCTAATAACATAAAGAATAAAGTGTCCTATTTGCTATATATTTCCTAGGGAAGAAAAACCATTTTCTTTAGAAGCCAGATGGAAAGATACAGCAGAAACATTAATTATTGGAGGAGGTTGTGTTGGTGTGAGTCTTGCTTATCACCTGGCCAAGGGTGGCATGAAGGATGTGCTTCTTTTGGAAAAATCTGAACTCACTGCTGGATCTACTTGGCATGCAGTAAGAGGAATTCCCCATGCTTTGAACTTGTTTTGCTGTCTACAGATCATAATAATCCAATAAAATTTTTATAACTAGGACTAGATCTTAGGAAGTCATTTGAATTTATTTCTGTTTAATGACATGGAAAATGCCATATAGATGAAACTTATTGATTACTGATGCTTAATGTTAGAGAGTGACAGAACTGCTTGTCCACTGGAGCTGCTGCTGTGGCACTAAAATGCATACTCAGCAATTGCAAAGACTGACCCTTTAAATGTTACCATGAAAACCAAGCAGGCAGAAGCAGATTTTCAGTAATTAGCATGTTGCCTAGGAATTGTAGGACACTGAGAGACAGAAACATCAACGTTATTAAAAATTAGGACCAAGTCCTTCTAGAATCTTTGCAAATTAGAGAAGGCCCCACCTTTGCATTCAAGTCAAGATGTTACCTTAATTCTACCTTTATGGTTGTCAAGGTCTTATTTTAAACTGAAACATTCTCATGCTGATGTAGGGAGAGCATCAGTTTCATAAGAGCCTCTAATTATACTGAGCATAGCATTCACAGAAAAACTATTTATGTTTCATTAGTTAGGCAAGATGTTCTGCCCTGGAACTCACTAGATAGATCCATGTTACACAAACTATAGTGACATGTAGTGACCATGAAGAGTTTTCAGTGGCTTGCAGTCACAGAGTAATGCTAGATAGCAGCTCATGTGTCAGTGAAGACTGTTCAAGTAAAGCATGTTAAATGTAACTAATACGTACTATAACTTCTGAAGTGGCATACATTTACAGTCATGTATATTCCTTTATTTCTGTAAAATGCCACCACAATGATCTAGGGGGCAATTTGCTTGGAACTCCCCCCCCCAGGCAGTGCAGACTGTCCAAAATGCAAAAAACAACAAAAACACACACACCCCATCCTGAATTGTCTGGAAGTCCATTTCTGGATTTGAAAATCAGGGTGTTTTTTTAAAGATGAGGAGGGATATGACTCTGCTCCTTGTCTTATGAGGGTGCATGATGAGGAAAGGCATACTTTGCCCACCTATAAATAATCACAGCAGTACTTGACAGGCTTCATAAAATATAGTGAATATCTCCCATATATTTTAACTACAGTGTGCTGCACAATGTGGGATAGCCCTGCTCAGCGGTGTAAGGGTGAGATGAGCGTATTTTCCCTCAATGAGAATTCTAATCCACAAAGGAAATTTTATTTCATCCCCCAAATTTCTATCAAAGCAGTAACTTAAAATTTCAGTTGAGAATTTAGAAACAGAGTTTAGGCATCCAGAGGGGGAGCAGGCAAAATTTCCTAGGGGTTGTGAACACAACAGATGTTAGACATCTAAGTGTGAACAATTTTAAATGACTCCCTTTCTGCCATATTAGAAATTTACGAATTGAAGAAAAATTTCACTGGGGAAAGGAAGAAATATTATTGGGGGGCAATATTGCTCCCCCTCACAGTAGATCGAAGTTGGGCCTCCCCAGCTATTGGTTGCTTGAGCATTTCATACAGTTCTTAGCATTTAGTTTTCATGTTTTCTTAGAGCACTCATGTTTAAACTTTTAGTCTCTGTTAGTATATAGCAGTGATAAGAAACTTTTAATATATGTACCAGATTTGGCTTGCCTCACCAGCCCATCCAGTCAATTGGGCATCAAATGGAGACTCTTTTCAGTCCATGGAGCCTATGCCCTTATCATAGGAAAGAATCAGAACTCTGAGCCTTATAGCATTAAAAATAATCCTGGCAGGCAAACAGAGAGAAGTACATTTCTCCACATGACACTGAAGCACTTTCATTCTCTTCCAGTCATCAAAGAGTGGGAGTCGGTGGTAAAAACGTTCCTTTTGCCAAACAGATTTCTCCAGCTTGGCAAAGGGGACACTTTTATGACCTTTTATTATCCTCTCCCATGCTTTTACAAATGGAAGATAATGAAAGTGCTTCAATGTCATGTGGGGACAGAAAGAGAAACACGTGCCTCTCCATTTGCCTGCCAGGTTTGTTTTTAATACTCTCAAGGCTCTCTGAGTGTGCCTTGAGGCCACAGATCAACTTTTCCCCTTGTTTTCTTCACATGGCTGAGTCCCATGCCAAACTGGTCAGAATTCCACACCTCAGCTCCTGAAGTCCTGGCTGAGTATGTTTACCACAGAGGAGCAAAGCTTGTAAAAGTTATCTTACGGGGGGCGGAGGGAGGCAGAGCTCTCAGAAACCTTCATCATGTGGGAGATTCTGGGAGCTGTCACCCAACCTTTACAAAGCTCTAAACTTTTCCAAGCCCAGTGCAGGAAATGCTATTTAACTGGTAGCACAGAATGTCAACTACCCTCAGATAGTCATGGCACATAAATGCAAATAACTTAGTAGGTATCCAATGCTTGCAACAAATGTTACAATAATCTTCCTCTTTTTATTGGGTTTGCTACAACAAATGGAATCTGCACTCTGCAAATAGATTTTAAAGAGGAGCAAAAAACCAAACAGCATGTCTAAATATATGATAATATCTTTGGTCATCTTTTTATTTATTTTCTTTTTAAAGGCAGGTTTGACAACATATTTCCATCCTGGAATAAATCTGAAGAAAATCCATAATTACAGCATCAAGCTTTATGAAAAGCTAGAAGAAGAAACAGGACAGGTAATAAACTATTAAATTAAAGATTCATATTAGTAGTTTTATGAAATTTTATATTCTAAACAATAATGGATCATATGCAAACCTGGCAATTGTAGACAGTGAATATCTGTACATTTTATGACCTGTCTCCTCCTTTATTTATTAAAAATATGTGTTTATCATCTTTCAAGCCATCAGATAAAAATACATGAGAACAAATGATGGAATGCATCCCTGTCCAGCAAAGGATGAATCCCTATTTCCCGATTTGCCCTCCAACTAACCAAAAAAATGTCTGTCTTATCTGGATTTAAACTTCAGTATATTTGCCCTCATCCATTACATTACTGACAACAGACACTGGTTTAGTTCCAAGATTTCCCTGTAGGTGGAAATGAGAGATAGAATTGAGTGTCATCCTTAGATTGGTGACACTGAACCCCACATCTCTGGAAACTTTTTCCAGTGATTTCATGTATCTGTTAAAAATCATGGGGGACACCACAGGCTAGTGGTCAGGGTGCTGAACAGGAACTGATCAGCACCAACTACTGAGTTTGTCTTTTCAGGAAGGAACAAAGTCACTGTGAAAAGTACCTCTAAATCTCATCCCAGAGAGGTGGCCCAGAAGTACACTATGGTCAGTGGTATCCAAAGTCACTGAGAGGTTCAGCAGAACCAACAACCACACACTCCCCTTGTCCAGTCCCATACATAAGTCATCCACCAAGGTGACCAAACGTGTCTTATCAAGACTGAAGCCAGATTGAATTCGATCTAGGTATGGATGGACCCAGACTGGCCTTCACTGGAAGATGTTGCTACAGGGACAGAATTGACTCATGTACATATACATCAACGTGGCCTCTCAGGATGATGAGACATTCAACAGCACCTCTGTTGATCATTTCAAGGTCAAAGTAGATGATCTTTCAGGATCCCATGGGAAGATGTGGTCCTTTAGAAGACATTTAGGGATTTAGCTTAGAATCCCTTGGATTTTGCTTAGAAAGAAAGTGGAAGCCAGTTCAAGTAGTAAAAGGATGGTAATACATGTTCTCTAAACCACACACCAGAAATCAATCTGGCTGTCCTATTTTGCACTAACTGTAGCTTCCAAACACTCTCCAGTTCAGTCCTGTGTCAACAAGGTGGCGATTAAGGCATAAATTTGCCTTCCCCAGGAAGGAGTAAGGGCAGTCCTGGACAGAAAACATGGCCATTCTGGAGCAATGATGTGTCAAAGGTCCAGAACAGATGGACAGGAAAAATCACCTTGATCCGGCTTTTTCTGAAAGCAGGTTGAAACCCTGCATGCCCATACCCAAGGTGGACTGATTACCCACAGGCTGACCACATGTGTGGACTCAAGCTGTGCCATGGATTTTTTTGTTCCCTCCCCAATATACATGTTCACTATTGCACAAACACACTATCTGTAACCACATACTCCAACATCCACCCAGATGCCATCCTGTTACATTGCTGCACCTTTGATTGGCCACACTGTCACACATGCAATGCTCTGCCAGTACAAATCATCAGTAAATCAATGTGTGAGTGATACATTGGCAAAGAACAATCATGGAGGCCACCCCTACATGCCCCCTTCACCGCATGTCCTTGCTGGATTGTCTGGTTTATGTATGTTGTAATTGCATCCATTTGAGTTGTCGTGCTTTCATTGTTTTGCTTTGCCACAGCCCCGCACTGGCACCAGGCTGTTTATATGCAAGTGCAACGATTCACTTTTTCTCAGATAAGTCAGAGTATCTCAGCTTCTTTTTGCTCCTGTTTTTAGCCCTGGAGTGTAGCTTTTTTTCAATTTCCACCTGCTTTGGGGGCATATGTCCTTGAAAGCAGTTGAAAGATACTTTATTTTGCTTGTCCATTTCACCCCTAAGTGCACCCCAAAGCTGCAAATTTGACCTGAGAACTTCTACTTCCAACAGTGCAATTACATGGGGGAGGAGGGGAAGGGAACAGAAACAGTGATGAAAATAAAAGAGTGGTGGCAATAATGGGAGGAGGAGATATTCAGCTCCAAATATTTTTCTTGAAGCATGTTTCAAGAGGTCCTCAGAGCCAAGGTACTATGGGAAAGATGGCTTCAAAAATCATCTCTACACACCAGCAGCAAGGAAAGAGGAGAAATTCACTCCAAACCACCTAGGGTTCCATGGGACCAAGGCACTTGATAGGGTTTGGTTAGACATTCATTTTCACAAGTATCATGTATGTTTTAACAATTATTTTTTAAATTAGTTTGTAAATGGTAGTTAAAATCCTTGAGAAGAAAAGACTAAATATATTTTCTTGGAAGATCTCAGGGAAGTGAGGAATTCACTGCCACTGTTATCACATTTTTGTAAAGTGAAATGAAAGGCAAAATGAGTTTGACGTCATCAGGGAAACTCTGCCAATGTCAATATGCAGTGTCCCTTAGTTCATTGTAAGTCCTTTGATGGCTCTTCCAAAAAAAGGAAAGAATGAAAAAGAAAAGGAACACTGTCATCTATAAACATTCATTATCAAATTGTGTGGCTGAAACACTTTTCTAAAATGAGAAAAATCTCCAGTTATTTTATTTATTAATTCAATTGCTGCATTTATAAATAATGTTTTGGAAATTTTTGAAGAAATTTTAAACCTAAACTTTTCTGGCTTAAAAATTATTTGCACATCGAGGTCTGGTTTATGTTGTATCAATTAAAAGACCACTGATCACTCTATAAACTTTCAGACAGTTGGCAGAAAAAATGTGCAATTCAAATTACTGGATTATGTCTTTGCAAATAGAGAAAAATATAGCTGAAGATGGAAGACATTTTGAACTATAAAGTATGCTGTTTTTTAAAATGTTGTTTACATTTTTGTTCTATTTTGCATGAATGGAAAGTTATTAATTCTACAATCATCATATATTTATATTACATCCAGTGGATACACGTTGATATGGAGCTGGTGTTTTAGATTATGTTTTAATTTTTGTATGTTTTTAATCTTAATTTTATACTGTTTTAATTTATTATTTTAATTGTTCTTAATTTCTTATTTTTTAATGTTTTAAAAGTGTTTTTATTTGTGAGCCACCTTTGGTCCCTTTTTGGGAGAAAGGCAGCATAAAAAACAAACAAACAAATAAATAAAATACACGATGTCATGATTGTTTACTTCTTTGCTGGATTTCACTTAAATTTTCTATATTTGGATCCTGATAAGTCCTTTTTCCCTCTTCCAATTAGGCTGTGGGTTTTCATCAACCTGGAAGTATTAGACTTGCTACAACCCCAACAAGAGTGGATGAGTTTAAATACCAAATGACTCGTGCTGGTTGGCACCAAGGAGAGCAATATCTAATTGAGCCAGAGAGAGTCCAAGAATTATTCCCTTTATTAAATATGGAAAAGGTAATTATATCCAATTGGTTTTTGTATTTCAGTATTTAGCCATTTTGTCCTTCTTGATGGACGGATTTCTAGAATTACACTTAGCTGCCCAGTGAAACTTTAATATTCAGATCTTCCCTCTTTCTCATCTGTTGGTTAAAAAAAACTAATATAATTCAATTTTCTTCTATTCACTTAGGTTTTAGCAGGTTTGTACAATCCTGGAGATGGCCATATTGATCCTTACTCGCTCACTATGGCCTTGGCTGCAGGGGCCAGAAAATATGGTGCCCAGTTAAATTACCCGGTCCAAGTAACTAATCTAAAACCAAGAGCAGATGGGACCTGGGAAGTTGAAACTCCACATGGAATAATTCAAGCAAACAGAATTGTGAATACAGCTGGTAAGAGATGAACCTTATTGTGGTATCTTTTACAAGAGACTCAGTTATACAGGTTGAGGTATTTGACACTACAGATCACTAATATGTAATGCATAAACCAGCACAAATCTGGTGGGTTTGCATTAGTGATATGATGACCTTGTGAAAAATATTTTGGCATGAAGCTGTGAATTTTTTAAAATAATTATTTATTGATGCTAATCGTTTATAGAGCACTAGAATGAGCAGTTCTAATGATAGAATAAGAAGCATATTATTAATAGTATTAGTAGTTATTAGTACATAGATCAGTGGGTCTTGCTTCCATGGAAATTAATGTAAGGCCATCAGAATATGAGACAAGTGTTTATAACCAAGCACATCTTGGTTTCAAAGTATAGGTTGGCATTTCACTTTAACAGAGAAAATGGATGAGAGCATTGGGCAATTCTGTTAAGATGTTCATGGATTGTTCAGACACCTAACTGGCATATATTCCATTTACACTTTATAAATAATTATAAGACACATTCACCCCACTACACACACACACACACTTTACTGTGAGATTCATTTTAAAAATTCAGTTAGGGTATATTCAACTCCTTAGTGTTATTCAGTGGTTATTTATGAAAGTATTATTATTTAATTTTTAAAGCATTTATAAACAAGTTGAGATGTACCTAGCATTGCCTGGGCCCATTCATAATATCATAAAAGGGATCTTTATGGCCTGCTGTTTCCCAGTCTCCATTTTTTAAAAAGCCACAGGAAACTTGCCAGAATTCTTACCTCAGATAGCCCTCTCCTGTTTGTATGCCTATTTTTTCACCCTGCTGAATGTTAGCAGCAGTACTTTAGCCTCTTCGTGTTTTCTTCACAGCCTCGGGCATCTTAGCAGCTTTAGAAAATGCCTTAGAAAGCCCTCTCCTGTTTACTGGCCCTTTACAAAAAATATTTTTGATGAACTGTGAAGACTCCCTTTTTTGTTTCTAGGAAGATTCCCAGAGGTTAGGATTCTGATTTGAAATTTTGAATTCCCAGAGGTTAGGATTCTGATTTGAAAGTTGGAATGCTCCCGTCTTGGAAAAATGACCACCACATCACGCCTGGGATCTGGGATACAGCCGGGTTGCAATTGCCTGGTAGCAACCTGCAACCCGACTGTATCCTGTTAGGGAACAGTCAGGATTTATGTCGGTGCGATAAGGTCCTGTGCCAAAGGTAATCTAGCACAATATCTTGATGAGTTGTTGTTGTTGTTGTTGTTGTTATTATTATTATTATTAGACCACTATTCTCTCTATTTAAGCCCTTTCTATTCTATTATTATTATTAGTAGTAGTATTAGACCACTATTATCTTTAAGTAATTTTTTCATATTTACATAAAATCCAGTAAAATCACAACAAAACGAACAAAATCTAACCATTCTTTTTAAAAATAGGCTAAAAGACTAAAAGGTCAAAGGCTTGATAAGCACTTTTGCCTGTGAAAAACTCAGCCAGTTTGACCAGCCTTGGGAGGAAGTTCTCCAGTAAAGGTTCTACTATGAAAAAAATGTCCTGTCTTCAGTACCCAACAACCTAAGAATACATCATTTTTGTGTGAATGAAATAGTAAAGAGGTACATAGTAAAACTGCACAATGACTATATGAATAGAAGGTGATGGTTTGTCAGATACTTCATATTTAGACATCCACATATATCAGTGATTCCCAACCTTTTCTATGCCCCATACCTCTAGGAAAGATTTGATCAATGTTTGAACCCTCTACAAAAGTAATATCACATTTGAAGATGAAGAAGTCTAATTTCTAAATTTTGAACTACAAAATTGGACCACATACAATACTATGGGTGGACAATTGAACTTTTTAGTGCATAAAACATAAATCTAAATTAAGCAATTAGATTCTAATTTATTCAGGAAAAAAAATGAGTGATGACTTGTGACTCATCACCCGAGAACACAAATTATTCTTTGCTGCAATCCCTGAAATTCCATTTCACATCACTGGGGGGTACAGGCACAGTTTGGGAATCCCTGGGAGAGGTTCCACTTTTCTTTCTCCCAAAAACTTGTTCACTATATACTGGTAATTTTCCTGGTATTTTCATTTGATATTTTGTCTTTTTCCTTCCTGCCCTCTTCTCTCAGGGATATTTAAAATGATTATGATTCAGATTTGTCCACATGAACAGAAGGGTTCCTTCTGTCATGCAAAGGGCTTCTCTTATTCACAAAGGGAACTGAAACTCAAACATGGGTGATTCTTTACCAATCGTTTGCTGTAAGTCCAAACTGCATACCCTCCAACGTTCTAGAGATGGAAATTAGGACACACATAGACAGGCAATATCAGATCAAGACTGCAAAAAAAAAATATTAGTCAGAAAGAATAAACAAGCCAAGAGAGGCTGTAGTAGTTTGCTTTTGTCTGAGTCTACAGGAAACTTGAGTATAAACGTCTTTTGCACTTTGAACTCAGTTTGCTGTGACTGAAGTAAGGTGAAGACAAAGGGAATCTGGGAGGACTAAAGAGAAAGTGGAACATTTTTAAAGCGGCTGAAAAGGGGGATTGCAGAAGATTAAGTGGGACAGTCTGCCAAATTAGGACAGCAACAGTTAGTGCCTTCCCTCCAAATAATGGTTTGCAGTCATTCTCAACTGAGGTTATAAACTTAATTTGAAGTTAGCACAAATCATTATTTGTTGCCAGATATTAAACTAGGGTCCAAAACACACGGGTCAAATAAAGCACCTTCTGGGCACTTTGTGGGCATGGCATTCAAAGTACACATGTCCCCAAACTACCTAGAAGTTGCTCTGAGGCCTCCTAAGGTGGCTCAAAGCTGGCCCAAAAAGGCATGGCAAAATTGGCTCTTGCTGGTGGACAGCATCCAGTCACCCTGGTCCTGGAGTGATCAGGTCTGGAGTTCCTTTTTCCCCATTCTGCTTCACCCCTAGGAAATAGGGGTGGGATTCTAATGTGATGATGATGGTAGATGGATGAGCGTGTGTGCTTACAGCACAGAACATTCCTGAGCTCCAAGCCATGAACTGAGCATCTGGGTGAGGGGGAAAGGTAAGCTGCTCTTTAATAAATCCAGTGTGCTTATTAACTTAGCACAGTAGAGCTAGCTTGAAAATTCACAGTAAATTATTATTCATTTTGGAGAGGAGGATATTCAAGGAAGAAAGAAGATTGGCTGTGAGTGTTGGTAACATACACTCATCATAGTTGTATTTACCTATGCTGACCCACGTCATTAATCAATACCAACTCTAAATGATCCTTTTGGTTGAACATTAAAACTGGCCACTCTGACTTTGGTTTAATAAGTTAACAAAATGGTGAACAGATGTCACAACTTAATAGTAAAATTCTGCTCATTAAAATGTAGATAAGAAAATGTACAAAATAATAATAATAATAATAATAATAATAATAATAATAATAATAATAATAATA
>NC_056523.1:292244760-292345137 GCF_019175285.1 Sceloporus undulatus | reverse complement strand
GGATTTATTTATAATACACGTAACAGCGAGGCTACTAAGGTTTTAATATGTCCAAAAATGAATATTTGCAAAGTGCTGAGAAACACTATGCATGTTTACTTAGAAATAAGTTCCATTATGTTCGGTGGAGCTTAATTCTGCGTGTTTAGGACTGCAGCCCTAGGTCTCAAACTGTGCTCATGAAGTATAAACTATATTGCACCATATACTCTTCTGGCGGGCCTATCCAACGGATCTCCTCTAATCTGATTTTGAACATCTGAATATGATGACTTGATTCTTACAACAGTGAGCAATACTGTAACATCTCTTTTATTTTTGATTGATGTATTTTGTATGTATTTTATGATGTTTTTACTGTTGTAATCCCACTTCGATCTGAAGGGAGAAGCGGGAGATATAAATAAAATTTATTATTATTATTATTATTATTATTATTATTATTATTATTATTATATACTATATTTGAATTAGGGATTTTGAAGCTACTTCATATATTGCTTCTTTTTTTTTTTTACACTGAGATTACTCTTTACACTGTGGGTAAAACTAATATACATTGTGAAGCATCCAGTTTTTTTGTCAGTCTTTCTGCAATATACAGTGGGTTGGATCCAAACCTCTGCTCAGCAGAGTTCTGCTGGAGCAGGGGAATAGAATAGTGATTTTCACTAACTCCCCACTCTGCTGCCTCCCCACAGCTCCTTCCCATGCTATTCCAGTTTGCATCATATTTTCAAACATTACACTGTCTGTTTACTCTGAAAAAGATTGTGCCTTTCATTTCCAAGTATTCTGTTGCTGTTCTAATACTTGTATGGCTGCATATTGTGTGTTCCTAGGTTTCTGGGCTCGTGAAATAGGCAGAATGATTGGATTGCATCATCCACTCATACCAGTTCACCACCAGTATGTTGTCACTGCAACTATCCCTGAAGTGAAAGTCCTGAAAAATGAACTGCCTGTGCTTCGAGACTTAGAAGGTTCATACTACCTAAGACAAGAAAGGGATGGACTTTTATTTGGCCCATATGAAAGCCAAGAAAAAATGAAACTACAAGAATCCTGGGTAGCAAATGGAGTACCACCAGGTAATTATACTTGAAAAATAAAAATAACAATCTCAGTCTGTAATTGTATATTGTATATGCTATTGTAAGGGTTCACAACCTCCTCTATATAGACAACTACACTTTCACTGGCCTGTTACAGACTGCCAAAATAAAGCTGCTTCAGGTCTCTTTGGAGGTATGCTATTTAAATGATGCATGGGTCTTAAGAGTCTGGAGGTTGTGCCGAAGCCACACTCCATTCCTAAGCACTGGAGTGCAGCTTTGGTGCAGCTTCCGGATTCTTAGGATGCATGCATCATTTAAATAGCATACCTCCAAAGAGACCCGAAGCAGCTTTATTTTGGCAGTCTGTAACAGGCCACTGACAGCTTCTGCAGAACCATATAAGCAAGACATTTCAATCATTTCTGACATTGTTTAGCATAATCTTAAGGACATATGCTTTTGAGATGTTTTGCTTATATTCCTTTAACGAACCACACTGAATATGCGCCCTGGTGGCGCAGTGGTTAAATGCCTGTACTGCAGCCCTTCACTCAAACACAGGTTGCGAGTTCAAGACCAGCAAAAGGGCCCAAGCTCGACTCAGGCTTGCATCCTTCCGAGGTCGCTAAAAGAGTACCCAGACTGTTGGGGGCAAATACTTACTTGCTAATTAGCTTACTTGCTGTTCACCGCTATGATTTTGGAATAGCGGTATATAAAAAAACATGATTATTATTTTATTATATCTAGGAGTGGAAATAATCAAAAGACTAAAACCATGAGTACAAAATAGATGGGGTCTAATTCCATTGGAAACAGTTCTTCTGTGTGTGTGTCCATTTTTCCTACCCGTCAGATGATGATTCTGCCCAAGGCATTCAACTGGCTGTATTGCCCTGTCTGTGCTTGTTTACTATCAGTTACATTTTCATGTCTAGATAGCATTTGACATTTAATATTTAATATTTTCAAGAAACAAAGTGAACAGCTTTAGTTTTTTGTGGGTTTTTCGGCTATGTGGCCATGTTCTAGAAGAGTTTCTTCTTGATGTTTTGCCAGCATCTGTGGCTGGAAGATGCCAGCCACAGATGCTGGCGAAACGTCAGGAAGAAACTCTTCTAGAACATGGCCACATAGCCCGAAAAACCCACAAAAAACTATGGATGCCGGCCATGAAAGCCTTCGAACAGCTTCATAATGGAAACCTTTTCTCTGCTTGCTCTCTCAGCTGATCTCTCTCTCTCATTTTTTCTCTCTGATTGGTCCATCTGTTTTACTTCCCTCTGTTGATTACTCAGTCCACTGGTCCACAGACTGCTGGTGAGGAATCAGTGTCCTATCGTTTGTCCTATTGGCTGATAAGTAACAACTATATATGTAGATTGCATACACATATCCATAAAGAAAAAATCCCTTTGGTATTTTGTTCACATTCCTGTATAATTTTGCTCCCTTCAATTTAAACTGTTACAGTGAATAAGTAGGAAAATATAGATTTTGCTGCCTATATAATCCAAATAATTTTAGAGCATACTGTTAGAAATATATAATAAATCAAAATGTTTTTCTAGGTTTTGGCAAAGAGCTTTTCGAATCTGATTTGGACCGAATAATGGATCATATTGAAGCAGCAATGGAAATGGTTCCAGTCCTGAAACAAGCAGACATAATCAATGTCGTTGCTGGTCCTATAACATATTCTCCAGATATTTTACCTATGGTGGGACCTCATCAGGGTGTTCTAAATTACTGGGTGGCTGTTGGTTTTGGGTAAGTAAACTGATCCCTTGAATAATGTTTTTGTCTATCAGTGATTACAGTTGCCCCTCAACTTTGGCGGATTTGATTATTCATGGATTTTATTAATATGTTCTTTCTAGGAATATCTAGATCCTCCAGTGCACCTCTCTGGTCAACTTTAAGCAAAAGTCACATTGAAAGACCTAGAGATTCCTATACAGAACACTCCACTAGACATTTGTACCTCCTCCAGCACAATTCTATGGTCAATGTCTGGCAGATGTTGACCACAGAATTGCACTGGAAGACCTAGAGATTTATAGAGATGTGTTCTCTCAGGTAAAAACATAGTGTTTTTCTTATTTGTGGGTTTTCCACATTCACAGGGGTCCTGTGCCCCTAACCCCAGTGAATGTGGAGGGATGAGTGTATAAGTTTATTAACATCAGATAGTTACTCATGTGCGTCTCTTTTGACTATAGAAGAGATTAGGTACAGTGGTGCCTCGGGTTATGAAATTAATTCGTTCCGCGGCTAATTTCGTAACCCGAAAAACCTTCGTAACCCGAATTGCCATAGGCGCTAATGGGGAAAAAAGCCGCGGCTCTGCCGCGGCTCCATTTAAACAGCGCCGGCGTTTTTTCGTAACCCGAAAAAACGTTCGTAACCCGAAACAATAAATCCCTATGGGATTTTTTCGTATCCCGAAAAATTCGTAAGCTGGGTAATTCGTATCCCGAGGTACCACTGTATATTCCTACACCGAATCTGATGTGTGTTTTTTCCAGAAAGTGAGTCTGGAAAATTGAGGCAAATAATGGTGAGAAAAGATTACATTATAATGTTAATTCAAACCCACTGAGTGACTTGGGCAAGTTGCACTCTCTCAGCCTCAGAGGAGGGCAAGGGTAAACCTCCTCTGAACAATTCTTGTGAAGTAAAGCCCATGATAGGTTTGCCTTAGGGTCGCTATCAGTTGGAAACAACGTAAAGGTACGTAACAGCAAAAATACAAAGGGCTGAAATAGATGGCCAGAAGGGGTGGCTTAAAGTAAGATTGGGGGCACTGCAACTGCATGCCATGGCCCCAATCTGCCTTGCAACCACCAGAAAAAGGAACAACCAAGGGCCACTCCTTTTTTGAAGCAGCAAAAAATTGGCTTTGCCGCCATGCTGCATCCAGAAGCTGGCTTTCTGATGCTCCAGCAGCATGCGGCATGTAAACACCATGCTGCTGCAGTGTCATGAAGTCACCTCCATGTAAACGGCTGGGCAGCTTCCTGGTGGCTTGGGAGCATGTGGCATGTAAATGCTGCACTACCGAGCGGCACAAAAGGGCCGTCTGTTTTGACCCATAGTTAACAACTTTTAAAATCTTTTTCACAGCAGTTACATAAAATCATTGATGCTCCCATTTTATAGATGGGAGCTAATAAGCAAAATAATCCCTAGGGATTATGCTATGTAAAATGTTCTATAGGCATGCATTTCCTATATAGAAGGCATTTCTTTGGAGGAAACTGCAGGTATCCAGCATGTTATGTCATGTGTATTCCAATGCAACTATTTATAATTTATGTATGTATTGGAGTTAGCAGCAGATTCCTATTGTATGAATACCTGGAACATAGTTGTTTTGACTAATGTGATAAATTACAAATGTGACTTATGTTATTTCCTGTGTGGCAACTTGAAGACTTTTTAGGACACTTATTCCTGTGTGAAATAGACCTGAACCAGTGCCTTGCTTGGGAACTATGCCCTGTTTTTTTAATTGCATTGTAGTGTTCCCAGGTGACCTTTGCTGATGTGGTGAGCCATGCAATAATCAAAAACACCCTGCCTGAGTACTACATATTTGACCAATTTTACATGCCATTCATTAACACATTTGAAATACCCAGTTTCCTGCTGAAATGTTACCTGAAATAAATCCATGAGGAAAATATTTATCTCCCCTTTCCTTCTCCTTAGATATGGCATCATCCATGCAGGTGGCATAGGAAAATATCTTAGTGACTGGATACTCAGTGGTGAGCCACCTTTTGATCTAATAGAATTAGATCCAAATAGATATGGAAAATGGACAACTGTCGAGTATACAGCAGCAAAAGCAAGAGAATCTTATGGATTTAACAATATTGGTAAGACAGTTGCATATAATTCTTCAGTTATTAAAAATAAAATTGGCATTCAGTCAAAAGTCCTAGTGCTGGTGTTTGTTATCCTTCTTTCTTCTTCTGAATTAAGAGAGGACAGGGTTTTGTTATTCCTTGCCCTGTTATTTGCTGATGTAACTTACATTGTTCATAGCACATATAAAGTACCATCTTTCTTAGGCATGTGAAAAAATAATTCTGTGTGCATGTGCAATGCATTATTCCTATTCATGAGCTTCTTTTCTTTTAACCTTTTGTAGTTGGTTATCCTAAAGAAGAAAGATTTGCTGGGAGACCTACAGAAAGAGTCAGTGGGCTTTATGAAGTCCTTAAATCCAAATGTTCCATGGGATTCCATGCAGGATGGGAACAACCTCATTGGTTCTACAAACCAGGAGATGACACTGGATACAAGTAAATGAAAGTTAAATTTATTTTTCTATTGTTCTGAGGGCTGCACACTGAAAAAGCAGGTTCTAATTTAAGGAGAATTCATAGACTTGCCTTTGTTGGTGAAAGTGCATGATAGCTTGGAGATGTTTTTACTAGTTTACTAGTATGCCAGCTGCAGTCTCTTGCAAAGGGAGATAGTATGGGCATGGTGGCATGGGTGCTCAAAACTGGATTACAGCAATATACTGTATGTTGGGCTGCCCTCGGTCCTGCATCTTCTGGGCCAGTTTTAAAGGCAGCACCACACAGAATAGCTGCTATCAGATGCTGCTCGTTTTCAATTTGAAACACTTTTGCTGGGCAATTGTGTTGGCCACCTATTTGTTACTGGGTAAAATTTAAAGTTATGTTTTTTAGTGCACAGTCATTTGCTCTCTGTGGAGTTCCTTGCTAGTAGATATTAGGTATACAACATCATTACTTAATTGTTGGCATTTGCTAAAGACATATTTATTACAACAAGCCTTCCATGACTGAAAGGCCAGCCATGGCTTTATCAGTACAATTATTTTGATGTGTGTGTGTGTGTGTTGTTTGATATATTATTATTATGCTGCAATATATACACACACACATATTGTGTATAAGATGGAAATGACTTGAAGGCACACAAGAACAAATATTCATTTTATATAATAATTTTATTTGTGTGTGTGTGTTTGTGTGTGTGTGAGAGAGAGAGAGAGAGAGAGAGAGAGAGAGACTTTTATTGCTGGTCACCACTTGAAAATGTATTAAGTGCAGAATGGTATATAATAAAATAAGCATTAGCATTAATGCAAACTATGTGATTGATGTATATTTCAGGACTTGGTAAAAGTACCTCCTCTCTTTTATTGTACAAATTTTAGTACATATATTTTAGTCTGTTCACATTTAATAATATGCTTTTTTCCTCCAAGGAGGACAGTATAGATGTTTTCTCACCACAAATCTATGAAGTAGATTAGACTGAGAGACCATGACAAGCCTCAGTAAACTCAGTGAGCTTTATGGCCAATAGGGATTTGAAACAGGGTCTTCTCATCTAGTCTGCAAAAAGCTCTTTACAGTGGAGGAGCAAATGTCAGTATTGTATATTTCCTTTTGAGAGAGTTTGTGATGGTTTTTAAATGAAAGGTAAGTCATTGTTGTGTGTGCCTTTTGATGTGTATTCCTAGATAGATCACTCATGATTGTTTTAAACTTTTTTCTTCTTAAAAAGCTTTTGTGGAGACAGGCAGCCAGGTTCCAGAGTGAAGTTGCATCAACCAAGAAAATGTGTACAGAAAGGAACCTGTTGCTGGATAGACTGAGGAGGGCAAAATTTGGACAGGCACCAGCAAGAGTTGTTGAGCTGCCCCCCCTTATCACTGTTGCCTCATATTTTTGTAGTTATATGGGCAGCTGGAAGGAACTATGAGCCTTTCCAAATGTTATGATCCTTCAGGAATACTTTCTCTTGGGCTGCATCTACACTGCAGAATTAATGTTCTGCAATAGCTTAGTCTTGTGTACAAGTCGCCTTGTTTGGTTTTTTTACTTAATGTGGTGTGTACTGTAATTTGAGGCATGCCTCACCAAAAGTAATGTTTTAGAAGCCAGGAGTGAACAACCAATCATTTTGTTGTTGCTCTTAACTGCTGTCAAGTTGATTTCGTCATATGGCAGCCCCATGAATGACAGACCTCTAATTCACCCTATATTCAACAGCCTGCTCAGATCTTGCAGACTCAGAACCATGGCCTCTTAGATTCAGTCTATCCATCTGGAATGCAATCTTTCTCTTTTATTTTAACAAACATTATTGTCTTTTCTAGTGAATCGTGTCTTCTCATAAAATGGCCAAAGTATGACAGTCTCAGTCTAGTCATCTTGGCTTCTAGGGAGAGTTTAGGCTTGATTTGCTCTAGAACCCATTTATTTCTCTTTTTAGCAGTCCACAGTATCTGTAAAACATTTCTCCAGTTCCACATTTCAAAAAAGTTGATTTTCCGCCATCAGCTTCCTTCACTGTCCAGCTTTCACAGCCATAAATAGAAGTGGAAAATAAGATTGCATGGACAATCCTAACTTTAGTATTCAATGATGTATCTTTATACTTCAGGATCTTGTCTACTTCTTTCATAGCTGCCCTTCCAAGTCCTAGCCTTCTTCTGATTTCTTGACTGCAATCTCCATTCTGATCAATGTTTGATCTAAGGTATGGAAAACCTTTGACTGTTTCGATTCCCTTGTCATCAAGGATGAATTTATGTAAAACCTCTGCAGTCTTTATTTTTGTTTTCTTAATCTTCAACTGTAAGTCTGCCTTTGCACATTCTTCTTTGATTTTCTTCAGTAATTGTTCCAAATCTTTGTTTTTTTCTGCTACTAGTATGGTGTCATCTGCATGTCTTAAACTGTTGATGTTCCTTCCTCCAATTTTCAGTCCCCCTTCTGAGGTTAACCCTGCTTTATTTATGATATGTTCAGCATGCACGTTTAACAGATAAGAAGATAAAATACAGCCTTGCCTGACTTCATTGCCAGTTGGAAACTATTCCATTTCTCTCTGTTCTGTCCTAACAGTAACTTCTTGTCTGAGTACAGGTTCCACATCAGGACAATCAGATCTTGAGGCACACCCACCTCTTTAAGAGTAAACCATAGTTTTTCGTGATCTATAGAATAAAAGGCATTTGTACAGTATTTTGGTATGCCTGTGGTTGGTATTTCCAGATGCAAGGGGCAGTGGGGGGGGGAGGGCAGACTGGCACTGCCTTCAGAGGGCTGTTTGTAGTTTGGAATGGCTGCAGCGATGATGGAGTCCAAATGGAAGGCATTGCTCTTTCCCTGACAGCAGCCATTGCTTGAGGGGGTAGTGGTATAATAATAAATAATAAAATAAAAGTTTTATTTATATACCGCGCCTTCCTTGGATCAGGACGGTTTACATACATTATACATTATACATACAATAGGTTAAAAACAAGACATGTATGGCCTTCGGAAGGTTGTTTGAGCTCTGACATGCCTGCAGGCATACTGGTGTTGAAATGGATGGAACTGCCCCCCCCCCCCCAGCAGCCACCACTGGAGGGGACAGTGTTATGTCCTCCAGAGGGCCATTTTAGCTCTGGCATGTCTACTGGATACAATGCCCTTTCTTGCTCATCCAACAGCTGTGCCAGTCCCATCACATTTACCACACCACTAGATGTAACCCCCCCCCCCGGAGTGTCACCCTGTGCTGTCTGCACCACCACCCCAACCATCACCCCTTAGTGATGCCACTGCAATAATGCACAGGCTGATTTTCTTCTGAAATTCTTTGGTGTACTCCATTATCCAACATATGTTTGCAACATGATCTTTAGTGTCTCTACCTTTTCTGAACCCAAAATGGACATCTGGACTTTCTCACTCCATATCTGGTAAACATTTTTGTTACAGAATCTTAAGTGTTACTTTGTTTGGATGGGAAATTAATTCAGTGGTCCTGTGGTTATTGCAATTTCTGATGTCCCTTTTCTTGGGAATTGTAATGTCTATTGAGCATTTCCGATCTGTGGAATCATTTCCTGCATCTAAACAAAGTTTTCCGACTCCCCCAAAATCAAGCCTGTGGAAATTACATTTCCATTGCAAATCATGCTCTCCACCAATTTGAGGTTGTGTGCGTGCATTTTTTTTTAATTTATAATACAAACATTTTTCAGAGTGGATATCAGTGGTCTTAGAGGAAGGTACAGCTCTTGAGGAAGCAATGGTGCAAGTAGGTGGGGTGGAATGGGGTCATTGTCCCCCCAAAAGAATTTTGCCCCACCAAATGAAATCTTCCTTCATTCCTCAAATATCACAGAGAGTGAGATACTGAAAATCATGTTCACATTTCTTGGGCAATTTTGCCTCACATTTTTCTTTGGATGCATAAACTGCATTTTTAAATGTGCATTTGAAATTTTAATTTATTGCAATGCTAGGAATTTGGGGAATTAAGGAAAATTTAATGAGGGAAGTAGAATTCTTACAGAGGGGAATGTCTCCATTTTGCCTCCCATAGCTACACCTCTGGGAGGGCAAGGTGAAATTCATGTCCTCAAACATTGGCCACCAGTGAGGTAAACCAAGTTTTTTTCCTATGAAGTACTCAAAAGTAATGGCTAAGGCATGGCTATGTCTGGATTTTCTTTTGTAACATACTTATAGAGGACTTGAACAAATATGATCCTTTTCTTTTTTGTAGTCATAGTCTGAAACATCATAATGTTGTTCAGATGTTCAAATACATATAGCAGCACATCATGTCCTGCTCCAGGGAATGCTAATCTGTAATATGGCTATTGTGTACCCACCATATTTGTATAAGAACATATGTGTTGCTGGTAATGTTGCAGAAACCATGGTCCCTAATCAGATACAAGCTTCCATTCTTACAATTTTATAGATGTAAAGTCGAAGGCTTTCATGGCTGGCATCCATAGTTTTTTGTGGGTTTTTTGGGCTATGTGGCCATGTTCTACCAGAGGTTTCTTTCTGACGTTTCGCCAGCATCTGTGGCTGGCATCCAGAGAAAGTTTTGCCTGGAAAAACTGGGTGTATATATACTGTGTGAGCATGCAAATCACTCTTGCATTTCCAGGCTCACACAGTATATATACACCCAATTTTTCCAGGCAAAGCATTCTCTGAAGATGCCAGCCACAGATGCTGGTGAAACGTCAGAAAGAAACTCTGCTAGAACATGGCCACATAGCCTGAAAAACCCACAGAAAACTAATTTTATAGATATTAGTCACATTATAAATAATGACCTGTGAGTTGCTTAAAGCTAATTGAAAACAGTAGATATAGTGTGTTAGTTTTAAATGCATATCACCATTCTTTTTCTAGGCCTAGTTTTCGACGCACAAACTGGTTTGAACCAGTGGGTCGTGAATATAAACAGGTGATGGAAAAAGTGGGTGTGATTGATCTTACTCCATTTGGCAAGTTTAGCATCAGAGGCAGTGATTCTGTTAAACTTTTGGATCATCTATTTGCAAATGTGATCCCCAAGGTAAATTGAAATGTCATAGTTATGTTAATCTAGGATCACATTTCCTAAATCCTAGAGCTTTATGCATAGTCTTACTAATGTGAAATCAGAAATGTATTGAATCCAAGGACCAAACTAGATGAGATGTCAATCAGGCAAGGAGCAATTACATGAATGGTTATTTAAGAATAAAATGGAGATGTGGGGCAATCTGGATTGGGTTCCCTGTACCAGCAGTTTACTTTGTAGAAAGCCAGTCATCATGTGATTGGTGTCTTGTCTAGTATGACCTAAATTTGAACCAAAAATCATATTCACCTCACTGCCTGGGTAATCTGGTCCAGTCCTGGCCCCATCTGATGCCCATACAGTGAACATAATGTTGGATCAGAGCTCTTACATCTAGTGTATGTTGGTTTTATGACATCTATATATGTTAGTTCATCAATCTGTTTTGGAAAAGTTAGATGTAATGCATAGAGGCTTCATGTTAACACACTACCTCCAGTTCATGATGGTGAATCAAATTCAAATTCAGCAGATAAATATGGGAATAATCCTCAATAAATGTAGATGCTAATCACTTAGAAATTTGTATGGAACACAACAAATATAATATTTTGATATGTTATTTCTTTCCTCAGGAAGAGCATATAAAATTAATTGCCAATGGCTACCTGAAGGAAATAATAACCAGAGAGAGAGAGAGAACAAAATTCCCATTAAAATTAGCTGGATATGCTCTTCCAACTTTTTTGCTTCCCACTTTTGTATGGTAGAAAGAACTTTACTTGCATGAAACATTTGCGTGTTACTATGTGATCATTTGTTGCTATTTTTCCTATATAGGTTGGTTTCACAAATATAGGTCATATGCTAACCCCAAGAGGCAGAGTCTATGCTGAGCTCACAGTCTCTCATCTGAAGCCAGGAGAATTTTTGTTGGTTACTGGTTCTGGATCAGAGCTTCATGACTTGAGGTCAGTATACAGTTTAATTACAGAAATGTTAAAAGCCCTTGAGGTGACAAAAGTAGTGGAGGAACTAGTATTCAGGGAAATCAGAAGCTTTGTTTTATGTGTACTCTAAAGGCTTTATCTGAAAAAGTGGACAGGGAGAAACAACAGACAATGATTGCCTAAGGGTTCCAAGCCCAAGGGTTTTGAACTGGGATGGAGGGGGGATCCATCACACATGGCAACATCTTTCTATAACAACTTCAATAGGTCTAAAAAACAAATTTTAAAAGTTTTAAAATTATATTTTATTATTTATTATTTATTATTTAATTGGGTATCTTAAATTGTATTGTTCTTGATTAAACTGGAGATGGTGGGGTTGGTCTGGTGAACTTACCAGAGACCCAATAGTCCCCCCTCCCTTTAAAGGTAGTTGCTGCTTCTATTTTATTGGATTGTCAAATTTATTAATCTAAGTTTCTTAATCTAATTAAATTTCTTAATCTAATCATGCTTTCATGCATTGTCAGTTTGTGATTTTGTTTCTGAGAAATAAAAGTGCTGTCTTATGTATTTAGATGGATCGAAGAGGAGGCAGTTAGAGGGCAATATAATGTTGAGATCAAAAATGTTACAGATGAAATTGGAGTATTAGGTATAGCTGGTCCATATGCCCGTGAAGTTCTCCAGAAGTTAACAACAGAAGATCTCTGTGATGCTTCATTTAATTTTCTACTGTCCAGACATGTTAAAATTGCTGATATTCCAGTTACTGCAATTAGAATATCCTATACAGGTAAGTCAGAGAGAAATGGTTACTATTGTAAGTTTTTAACCCTATACTTGGATAACTGTTTGTTGATCCAAATCCACAAAATAGTGATACATTTATTGGGCCAACCAAATGCAAAAAGTACATGTTGCAAGCAGGCAAAGATGTTAAAAAACATACAGGAGGGGAAAAAATTAAGACGATGTTAGTTCCAGGCCTGCATTTTATTCTCAGTTGGGATGGTTTTTGAGGAAAATTCATGCAGATGGGCTCCCCTTCCTTCTTACCATGTGGGTAATCTAGGAAATGAAGAATGTTTAAGTTTCATTCACAAGACAAAAAGGGATGCTCCTCTAGAGATCCAAGTTGCCCTCCCATCCTTTTTGAAGCCACACACTTCATTGTTAGGCAGAAAGCACTGAATTTCTAGAGAAACCCTCCATGTCTTTGCATTAGGAAACATTTTTGGGTGCTGTTTTGGTAAAGCATGCCAAATGTAGCCCAAATTTTATAGAAAAATGTTTTACCTGTGTTGAACATAGAAACCTCAAATAGTCAAGTCCCAGTCCAGACACTTTAGATTTATTCTGGTGTGCCCAAAATGCAACATCTTACATCCAGAAAACATATCCAGTAGCCATGTTGGCCCTGTAGTAAAGTACAATAACATGAAGAATCCAGTGAAGCTTTGAAAGATTGCAACATGTATTTTTTGCATTTGGTTGTCCCAATAAAGATATCAATGTTTTGCACATTTTGGATATTTATCTTACTTTGTCACATGACCAGCATGGATACTCCTGAATGTGTTATTGTTGTTGTGTTCTGACTTGACACCAACCCTTTGACACTGACATTTCTGATTTCACACAAACCCCTATCATGGTGTTTTCTTAGCAAGATTTTTCAGAGGGGGTTTGCCTTTGCCTTCCTCTGAGGCTGAGGGAGCGTGACATGCACAAGGTCACTCAGTGGGTTTCCATGGCCAAATAGGGATTTGAACTCTGATCTCCAGAATCATAGTCCAACACCCAAACTACTGCAACATACTGGCTCTCACCTTGATAATTGTGCTTTCATATAATCCGGCTATAGGTGGAGGTTAATATTTGTTTTCATGTTCCAATTTTTAATTATTCTAGACTTTAGTTTTTTGTGGGTTATTGGGCTATGAGGTCATGTTCTAGAAGAATTTATTCCTGACATTTCACCATCATCTGTGGCTGGCGTCTGTAGGGAGGAGTGATTTCCATGTTAATCTGTGTATTGTTGATGGCAAGGCCTCAGGATGAGAAGATATGCAAAGACTCTAGACTTGATTTAAGTTGCTAATTTTGATTTCTAACAGGTGAACTGGGCTGGGAGTTGTATCACAAACGAAAAGATTCTGCAGCTTTATATTCTGCTATCATGGAAGCCGGCCACGAACATGGAATCGACAACTTTGGAACATATGCAATGAATACATTAAGACTAGAAAAAGCTTTTCGAGCCTGGGGAGCAGAGGTTTGAAAATAGAGGTTTTTTTACACATTTTTTGTTTTGTTTTATTATTTTGCATTGTGTATTAATCACAAGTCCTATCAAATTATTGTCTGTTATTCACAGTTTTATGTTTTAAAAAGTTACTATTAGGATTTATATTTTTAAGTTATATCCATCTTTCCCCTAATATGGGTCCCAAGGTGGCTTGCCAACTAGATTAAAACAAAATATAGCTAAAATAATATATAGTACGAACATTTTTTTAAAAAACAAAGTAATAAAATTAAAATTTAATTTAAATTAAACTACATTCAAAACATAATACTGTACAAAGGTAGGACATATCCCATTAAATTGCCTTTCACTTACACCTAGCTAACAGTTGAAGACCTGTGTAAACAAAAAGGCCAATCTATCTTGCTGTGGAAGGGAATTTCCTAGCCTGGGAGTAGCCACTAAGAATGCCTTCTCTCTTGTCATTACCAAACGTGTCTGTGACAGTAGTAGGACACAGAGAGGCCTCCCCCTGTGGATTTTAAAACTTGGGCAGGCCCATATAGGGAGATACAATCTTTCGAATAGTTTCCCAAGCTCTATTGCTGGGTTTCCAGGCTTCAAGACGCTGTCTGAAATCTCAGGGAATTGCTGAGTGTCCTTGGATCTCCCTGCGAAGAGACAAATAGTGTAAGTGGCACTAGTGGAGGCAAATTTTATTTTCAATATATGAGGAAGCTTTAAAGTCTGGGTGCCCATTGTCACCCTTTCCTGATCCTTACTAGCTGTTGCACCAAAAAGCCAACAGCATGGGGAGAAGACTGCGAAAAGAATCAGTGGGTACTTTTGGATATAAATACAGTGGATATTTGGAGTCATCATGCCATTCAAAGCAATAGGCAACCCACATGACCTTTCTTGCTGCAGAAGCATTGGCAAAGCAGCACAGGGCTTGGAAAAAACAGGGCAAGGTCTGGTGGTGAACCTTCTATAAGAGGTGGCAGCAGCAGCAGCATAAGACTAGGGGAAATTCACCATATGTCTTGTGTGAGACTATGGGTGACATGAGCCCTGGTTGAAATGGCAGCAGTTGTTGTAGTTACTACTGTATATATTCATGTATAAGTCTAGAAATTTAGGTTAAAAAATTACTCAAAAAACCTGAGTCAACATATCCATGAGTCAATGTAAGTACTGTTTCTTAACTCTTATTTTTAAAAAAAACTCCTCTGGTGAAAGGCAAGAGCATAATCTGCCCTGCAACCCCTCAGCCCCTGCCCACTCTCTCATACATC
The DNA here is from genome assembly GCF_019175285.1 of Sceloporus undulatus. Taxonomy (NCBI): domain Eukaryota; kingdom Metazoa; phylum Chordata; class Lepidosauria; order Squamata; family Phrynosomatidae; genus Sceloporus; species Sceloporus undulatus. The sequence goes on along the minus strand of NC_056523.1, from coordinate 292,330,223 downwards.
CAGCCTTAAGAGTGAGCACAAACAGTTATGCCTGCTGGAATTTTGTAAGTTCTTTTGCATTGTTTTATTTTGCTTCATCCTTTAGGTTTTTTGCTTTATGTCCCTAAGTTTTACCCTCAACTTATCCATTGGTCATATTAAAATCCACAATTTTGGCCCCAAAACTTGCCCATGACTTATACATGAGGTTGACTTATAGTTGAGTATATACTGTAGATGCATTCTGCCATCTGCTCACGCACTAGAAAATACCCAGCTGTGTGTTAGACATAAAAATCTGGTTAGCTGGGTTTTGAACCACATTCTGCTACCATTTATCCAGAGTTTGCTCACCCCTGTTTCCCCAATGACCTGACCTAGAAGCAGTTCTAGTCTGCCTCCCATTCCTTGCTTCCCCTGACTCTGTCACATCAGAATTATATCACCTGGACCCCTTCCCCTGATATCATAAGGGCTTGCCCCCGTGATCTCAGATTTCGGCCTTGAAATCTCAGGGAATGGGGTAATGCTGACAGGTAATCCAAGTTACTATTACTTATAACTTTTCTGTTTTGCAAGAAATAGTATGTTCATTACATTTGTGGTACTAAAACGTCCTTTCTAATACATTGGTTCTGTTTCTTATGTGTTACAGAATTGGGTTAACATCTCCTAGTAGCATGTTTGGGTGAAATTCGTCCCTAGAGCAAGTTTTAATAATTAGAACATGTGCCATTCAATATAAAGACTTTTCAGCTACTGAAGTGCTGGGGAATTCTGCCCAAACCTCATTTTAGAAAGTTACTTGCAGAGTAAAGAATTTATTTTCAGAAAAAACATGGCTAGTGAAATAAATGAGACCTACATTTGGACAGCTATGTCCAGGATTGTAGTCTTTATTTTTGAAGCATTTCTAATTCATTTCCATGCTGTTCATTCCATTTATAAGGATTCTTTCCCCATTTGTCTCAAGGTGTTTCTATTCTATCAGTCAAAATATGCACTGAATGTACTTTAGCCTGTGTGTGACACTCCAGATCTCTGCAAAGATATTAGCATATCTCATTGTCACACAATAGATGGGAATGGTTGTTCTCCTGTTCTTTATTGTTCCAGTTTCCAAAATAAAATGGTGGATATGTACACCTCATTGCATATCCACAGTCTTGAAAGAATTAAACTTCCAATCATGGACAGAAGGTAACAGGCTGGATGAAAAACAAATACCACAGGGATTCATCAAGGCTTCCTGTCAGAGGTTCCTAACCTCTGATTTAGACAATACTGAGCTGGATGGCTTGAACATGAGAGAGCGCTTTCTGTGTTTCTACTTTTTCTTGCAAAAAAAAAAAAAAGAATACTAATATTATTATGACAACTTCACTTACAAAATGCAGTGACCATAATCCAGCAGCCAACAATGCTTGGCTAGATTTCTGTCTATACGTGCAAAGCCTGCTGTGGTCACCAAATCTCTTCTAGCCATGCAGAAAGTACACATCCCAACATTCCTACTAGCTGAAAATGGATAGTACAGTTGCACAGTCCATCCACCTGTTGATCAACTTTTTACCCCAAGGTGAGGATTAGGAAAATAGACTTGTAAAAAAAATTACTAGCATTCTTCAGAAACTCTCATATCTTTTAATGGTGTAAGATAGATACATTTTTTTGGTCAAATATACAGTGGACCCTTGTTATACGCTGGGGTTTGGTTCCAAGATCCACCGTGTATAACAAAATCTGTGTATGCTCAAGTCCCATTAAATATAATGACACAGCAAAATGGTGTCCCTAATAAAAAATGGAAAATCAAGGTAAATTTATACTTTTTTGGAACATTTTCAAACCGTGTATGCTTGAATCCGTGTATAAAAAATCCGTGTATAAGAAGGGCCGACTGTACATACCATGGGGCTAGGGTTATACAAACACCAGGCTATATTACACTGCAGAATTAATGCAGTTTGACACCACTTTTAACTGCCATGGCTCAATGCTATGGAATTCTGAGATGTGTAGTTTTCAAATTACAGCTCCATAGGATGGAGCCATGACAGTTAAAGCAGTGTCAATTCTATGCGGCACAAAAGCAGTCTAAGACATTTTAACAAAACAGATTTTACTCACTGGATATCAGGAGGTTACTGGAGAAGTGAAGAAAATATGCCATCTACTGGTTAGCTAGTTATTAAATATACTGTAACTGCTTTTGTTTCTTTCTTCTTTTAACAGATGAATTGTGACACCAATCCTTTGGAAGCTGGACTGAAATATTTTATAAAATTAAACAAGGTTAGTCCTAAACATTTTTAGAGATCTACCATTACTTTGGAACATTTTCTCATGTATGCAAATAAATGTATCAGTACATCATCTCTGCATAACAAGTTCAGATAGAAATACATTTCTATAACACTGTTCCTAGTTGTATGTTAAAGGAATTATTTCATTGTATGAAGTTTTTAAATAGATTGCTTGATCCTCAACATGTCCCATTAATTAATTCTGTCTTTGACATCTGCCAAAGAATTTGAGGCTCAAAACTGATTCTTTCCCACAACTTCTCATATGTTTGAATGGCATTTTGTTTTTAATTAATTAATAATTAATTGTTCACTGTCCTCATTGCTTTTTCTTGTTGAATTTTTATTTACATGCCAGATCAAGCAGTTACAAATATAATGGCAAATTCACTACTTGTGGCATTTAGAAAGATGAAGTATTGTATTTTAGTTGATTTACAGATATAAGAAATGTGATTCCTTTCTTTCTATTTAATTCAGTAATTCTTCTTATCAATGTACCACTGTGAAGTTTCCAACAGACTTGCCAGCACACCTGTAGTCCAGCATTCTGAGGTGGATCCAGACTTAGGGCTGAAACAGACGGCCCTGAAGGGGCAGCTTAATGCTGCCCCTTGGATTGCCGGATCAGGGCCGCAACAACCACACATTGTGGCCCCGGTCTGGCTTTTGCCAGCCCAAAAAGAAGCAGCACAAAACCACTACTTTTTGAGCTGGCAAAAAGCCTGCTTTTCCACTGTGGCAGTGGCTTTGCAACGCTCCTGTGGCATGCAGTGTATAAACGCCACACACTGCCGGAGTGCTGCAAAGCAAACTGTGGTCAGGTGAGTGACTTTATGGTGGCTTCCTGCTGGCTTGGGGATGTGCATCATCTAAACCACATGCTCCCAAGCCACTGGGAAGCTGCTGCAAAGGGGCCATCTGTTTCACCCCTTAGTCATGTTTAGAGTAGACCAGAGTCTAAAGAAATTAGCTCTTAGAATCCCCAGCCAGGGTGGTTGGATTCTGTCTTGGCTGGAGCGTTCTAGGAGTTGTACTCCAAAAATATTTTTCTCAGTAGACCAACCAAAAGAAGTGGGACTTACATTAGTAATAACTAATTTCAAAAGGGCCTACAAGAATGACTCCATCTAGATCCAACTATCTCATAGCAGCCAGTCATATATCTCTGGGCAGAGATGTAGGGTCAAGTCGATTGACTTGGACTCAAGTTGCTTCACTTACTTGACTTGGACTCATCTTGGCAATAAAAGATGTGCTGACTCAACTTGAGTCATGACTTGTGTATTTTTAGCAATTGACTTGTTGGCCTTGGTTCAGTAACATAACGCATTCATAACATTTCATGGGGGGGAGGGACAGCAAATGCATTAGGCAACAGGCTTGAGGCAGAAGGATCTGCCCTGTTGATGTGCAGTAGGGGTAGGCTGCTGAATAAGTAGACGATATTTTTTAAAATGCAGTCTTAATACATTGTCTATGATTTTAAAAATTACCTAATTTTGTGAACAATTAAAAAAATAATTATTGAAAGTAACATGCACCACACACACACATACCACCACCTCCTCTTTTTTCTCTCTTAAATTTGACTCCCAGATTTGAGACTCATCTTGAGATTTGACCTGAGAGTATCTTGCAGGAACTTGAGTCTCAGCTTGAAACTTGATGATAGAGACTTGAGACTTGACTTGAGACTTCCATTAAAAGACGTAAATATATCACTGCCTCTGAGAATTTTACTAGTGGGAAAGTTCTAAAGGTACATGATGCAGTTAAAGTGAAAGTAAAATGCATTTTATTCCGTTGATCATATTAGAGTATTTTGTGTGTGTCCTGTCAGTTTCAATAAAATTTGCTTCTAGATAATTCATACTGGTGGAGTGGATAAGAAATGGAGCTTTCAAAAATGTTATGCACCAATTTCTCTCTCTCCCAAACTCAAGACAGGGACTGGCATAGGGAAGAGGTCATTTTTCATCTACATAGCATAAATGTAATAGTTATATTTTCCCCTTTTCTAATGAAAAGGAGATTGGATGAGATGTTTTAGCTTATTAATGATCAACTATATGCATTAACCTTTTTCTTATTGTCCAATGAAGTTATAACCTCAGTTTTAAATCTTGATCCAGTGATTCTGAAGGTAAAATCAAGATAGTGGGTATAGGTTCTTTTTATTAAATAAAACAATAATAAAAAATGGTCATTTTGTCAGTGTAAAAAGCAATCAGGAATCACAGTGTACTTTACTGCCTAGAGGGTAAACAGAAAACCATACAGAAAGAAAAAGAAAGAAGAGCCTCTACACTAGATGAGCCCTCTACACTGCAACCTGTTCAAATAGATTGATCTCAAACCAAATGAATGATTGGGAGCACCGCTAGTAAAATACTGATACTCAGTTATTAGTATATTCTAATAATTCTCTGGCAAATAACTTGAAATTTCATTGGGGAGAACAGAAATTATGCTTAAACCATCTCTGACCCTCTAATGAATATTTTGAAAGAAAAGAGCAATGGCCATAGAACAGATACCGGTATGTTCAACACCTGGAATTTTAGTGTGAACATCCCTGCATATTTCAGAGCTTTCTCTTACAATCATGTAGACTAGAGATTTAGGTCAAGATCCTCCATCATCAGATGATAGAACTCCTTCACTGTAGGTCTGACAATGCTGCATCTCCATACCCTACTTTTTCAGCCAGCTGTGCCTCAGCTAAAGGTTTTCTGGCTGAGGCACTGCAGATTGGGACACTGGGATCTGGGATATCACCACAATTGCTTCTATCAACACACCCCATGGCCAGGAGAACATGGAAAATGTCTTTTCCCTGTGCCCTAATCTGCAGTGGCTCATCAACCCTCTAGTTGGGACACTATATGGCTGAAAATGTAGGTTTGGGGAGTTATATTCAGTTGTTAACAACTGTAAACATAAATCCCCAAAGTTACAAGACCCTAAGTCCATGTCATGATTTTGTAACTACTGAACAGGATCCCAGCTTCAGAATTACAGAGGAGAAGCTGGAGTTATGAACATCATAAGTGGGACCATGAGAAATTTCTCCTTGTATATCCCTTTCTTAAATCAACTAAGTATGTATAACAAGATATTATTATTGCGTTCTGTGTAACTCTTCCCAAGAGTTCAAAGCCACTTTCATAGGTTATGCAGGCAGTGACCCACCAAGACTCTTACAGAGCAAAGACCTGCTTAGGCATGATCAGCAGAATGGGAGAAATTAGTTTAGGGCTCAATATTTCATCCAAGTCAAATAAAATTTCAGTTTGCTTGTTTGACTTGTTTTGAACCCAGTAAATGTTTGTGAAGTTTCAGCACGCTGTACTATCAGTAAAGATACAACCTTATTCCAATCAGATATATTCCCTGTGTAAACTCATAACATTCTCACTCAGCTTCTATCACACAGAGAGAAAGAACAAAGAGAGCACATAATTCCTTTGCTTCCTTTTTCTTTTTGTGGTTTTAATTTCGATTGATTTTCAATAAAAAGTGAAATGACAAATGATAAAACAAGATGAAAACATAAGGACAAATCAATAACCTCATAAAACCAAAAATAAGAAGCCAAAATATGATGAATGGGTTACAGTATGAATGGGTATTTTGTAATAAGGGAGATTACAGAACATTAGTTCTTTTCAGATGTTCCCTCCACACTGAAACTGAATGTGTGGAAAGAGTAGTGAGACTGTCCCCTCTTGTTCTGTCTCCATTCTTTGCTCAACAGAAGAGGAAGAAAGCATTCATATGTATGTACAACTGAATATAACAACAACAACAACAACAACAACAACAACAACAACAACAACAATAGGATTTATTTATATGACGTCCAATCACTGGGAATCCGAGCAGCTTACAACAGAGGGGATAATAGACTGCCCTCAGGCTTACAATCTAAAAAGACACAACACAAAAAGAGAAGGGAATGATGAGGGGGGGGGATCAGGTCCAGCATTCTTCTCTCCTTCTGAGGTCTGGACCAAGGCAGATGGACTGGAGGGAGGGCTCTTTTTCTTAATCGAGGCCGGACCCGATGGCATTGGGCCTGTCCTTTCACTCCCTCCCAGGCCAGAAGATGACGGTTGGAAGACAGTTGTTGTGTCTTCCACATAGTCATTTGTGTGCAGTTATTCTGGCATAGAAACCTTTTTTTTACACCTTTCACTTAAGGGATTAAGCCATTTTATATATTTGTGATTAAATTATGTGAACATTTCGTATTTCTCAGAGCTAACACAAACATTTTGCTGCCCAAGATGGAAGACAAAATAGCTGATTTGATGTACAGAACCTGATTATACTGGAAACTGAATCTTCTTTCAACACTAATAATGGGTTGGCATACTCCTGAAGGCACTGGCTATTATAGGAAGCAAAGCAGAGGCTGTATGATCCAGCTTTTTCATTTTTCTTAATGGTAGGGCTTACAAAAATTAAAACAGATACCAATAAAAGCACAGATCATAGAAAGCATAGAAAAGCTAAAATATAATCTATAGAAGTAGGGATGCAGTGGCTTAGTGGTTAAGATGCCAGTTCTGACTATCTGAAGATCAGAAGGTTGGCAGTTCAAGGCCTGGGTGATGCATGATGAGGTGAGCTCCCATCACTAGTCCCAGCTTCTGACAACCTAGCAGTTTGAAAGAATGCAAATGCAATTAGATAAATAGGTACCACTTCAGTAAGAAGGTAACAGCATTTGGTACAGTCATGCTGGCCACATGACCACCAGAGCAGTCCTCAGACAACACTGGCTCTTTGGCTTAATAACGGAGGTGAGCACTGCACATTTCCATTACAAAGTTGGTTATGACGAGACATTCATGTCAAGGGACTACCTTTACCTTTATATATAGAAGTAATCAAAGTAATTAAAAAACTTGCCTTTGCTAAATCATCCTAGCTCGGTAACAACATCATACAAAACCCCTTCCATGTTCCTGAACAAATTATGGCCTAGTCTGCCTCCAATGATACCATGCACCAGAGCTGTTTAATTAAATCACTGCTAAGTATCAAACTGGCTCAAATAAAAGTACGTTTTGTGTAGGATTAACTTGAAGTTCCTACCTACGGTACATTATAACGTGCAAAAAAAAACCAACCCAACCCATATAGAGTTGCTATATTACAACCTGTATGCAAGGTTCATTTTGATTCCTATGTAGAATTAATCACTTTCAGTTTTCCTCATTCTTTGTGCAGAAAGAGCCATCCCAAGTCCTAATTTTGTCAGTGATGTTGACTGTGTTGCCCAGTTTCTAGCCCTCCAGCAACACAAAATGCCTAGTTTAGACAAACAGCTAAATTCTGGTCTGATCATTATCCAACTGTGAGCTTTGGGTTCATGTGTGCCCTCTCCATTCTCCCCCTCCTTTCCATACAAGGAGGTCGTGAAAGCTGATGCTTCAAGAATGTACAACAGTAACATGGTAAAATTAAAACTCAATGAACAGTTGTTTGTTTAATGAAAGCATTTAACATAAACCAGAATCAAAACATGATTTTAGATTTTAGTTTGTTAACTAACTTTGGCTCACTCTGCCTCATTCCCAGTCTGTACCATCCCAGGTCCAATATCTTTCAAACCTTGCTATAGAACGGTGCATACTCACCCAAAATGTCAATAAAAATTGGCTTACTGCAAAAAGAAAAAGCATTTTAAAGGCATTTAGGGAAAGAAGTCTAAATTATCTATCTGCTTCAAAGGAAGGAAGAAATTCACAGATAAAGCCAAATAATTTTTCTTCTCAACTGTGGCTTAAGAATATAACGTGTTCAGAACAACAAATCTTCCATATATTGGTTTCCTTTGGAGCATAAAGACTGTACAGTGTTTACCTGTCAAGGGGATATGATTTTGAACCCTGTCTTGAAATTGCTCAAGAATGGCCAATAAAGAATAATTAATTTCAAAATACTACATATGCATGGCCTCTTGTGTGTTGTAAGGTGATGGTTAAAGCAGATTGCAGCAGATGTCGCTGTTCTCTTTATTCAGTTGACTAGCTTTGTGTATATAATTTGGATCGATTCCAGCTCTCATAAGATATTTACCAAATAAATTGCCCAATTAAAACATGTAGCCATCTCTTCTTGACAGCCATTTTGCATATTGAATTATAATATTTTTGTTCCTAGAGACTCAAGCACCATTATCCTTAATTGCCTCCTTTTATTTTTCTGATCAGATAAGAAAACAAACCCATAATTTGGGAGTTTCTGTCTACACACCACTCTGTGCACTTCGTTTTTGTTTTAAATAGCAACTACTACTGAGAATAACTCTTCTTTCATTGTTTCTGAAAGTAAAACACAGTGCATAGAAGAATATACATGTTAAAACTCTGGAAGACAATTTTATGCAAGTTACAGTTTGATCCATGAATGCTCAAATTAATCTTCTATACATTCACCCCTCCTTTTTCACAGGGGATCTGTTCTGGACCCCCTTCTGAAAATGGAGTTTTGCCTATATTCAAGCTCCATTGGTTTGAATATAGATGCGGGAGTGCACAGATGCGCACCTTGGGCACACGCCCCATTATTTCCCCTTCCGTTCATCCCTTGTGCATAAGTGAGGGATGTGGATTCCAAAACCGCAAAAATGGAGGGAGGACTGTATTACAATTTTGGTACCTTTTAGTTATCATTTCTAAAAAAATAAAAATCCAGACTAATATACATTTCCTGTGAATTATTGAAGAATCATATTCCTGTTAACCATATTATCATTATATACTGCATTTCTAAAGGGCCTGGAAAACAGAAACTGTAGACATTTTCATTATCAAAGAAACTGACTCATAATTCTCATCCCACTGACATTAAATGTATGTATGCATGCATGTCTGTATGTAAAGAAAGGTTAGTATTCATTAGCTTTAAGCCTTGACTGGAAGCCTGTATGTCAAATCCCTTTCTTTTTTAACAAGTAAAGCAGTAATTTTAGCTAAGCAACTCTAAACAGGTATTAGGCAGCATTTTCATTACAGCAGAACTGGAGGGGGGAAATCTTATTTTTTTTATCACTAGCATGGTACTTCTGCTTTTCAGAAGCAAAAGTCTGTTACTCTGTGTAGGCAAAGAAACATTAGGAAACAGTCTTGTTTTGACAGATTATCCATAAAGGAGATTCTGGTAAAGGACAGCTGTTTGAAGTGGTCATGGCCATGTAAGTGTGACGGAGATCTGTCAGGATTTTACAACTCACGTGATCAAGTTAAAAGAATGGCTGAAGGACTGCCTGGGCCATGACCTTTTACATTATTATTGTTGTTGTTGTTGTTGTTGTTATTATTATTATTATTATTATTATTGTATTATTATTCTGTAGAATCAGTGTGTAGAGACATCTTATAGCACCTTTGAGACTAACTGAAAGAAAGATGTTGGCAGCATGAGCTTTGGTAGACTTCAGTCTATTTCCCAAAATGCATCTGAGGAAATAGACTGAAATCTACAAAAGTTCATACTGCCAACTTCTTTCTTTCAGTTAGTCTCAAAGGTGCTACAAGATTTCTGTACATAATCATCATTATCATCACACACGACTCTTTTCAGAAACAATCAAGTCAAAACATTAAAACCTGCCAAAGGAGTACAATCTAAAGATAATAAAATATAAGTGTACAATAATTATAAACAAATTATACAGTTAAAAGACAATACTACAAATGCAGCTGACATATAATCAAACATAAAGTTATAAAATTCTAAAACCATATCAATGTGAAGTTCCTAATGCTTTGGAAAACAGAAATGTCTTCAGTTCAGATTTAAAACTAGCGAGAGAAGAGGCAGTCCACAAATGTTCAGGGAGGCTATTCCAGGAGTATGGTGCAACAAGTGAAAATGGGTGAAGCCTTGCCAAGGAAGAGGAAGTTTGTGTGAGGCTTTCTATAGGAGAAGCTTGCATTGCACAGCAGAATGTGATTGTAATATGCATGAACAATACACACATCAAACACACATTCACATAATCCTTTTTTGTGGACACATATTACACAGGGTGACTAGATATCCTAACCACAAAAGAGAAGGTACCACAGAATGTAGAACATTCAAGACAAGTGTAGGACATTACAAAATAAAGGCTACAACACTCATATAAATATAAATTCATGGTTCTTAGTCATGCTCAAAATGGAGGACATTTTGGAATTCTTCCTAGGCAGAAGGCTAAAATGGAGGACATGTCCTGGAAAAGGAGGATGTCTGGTCACCCTGCATATTATATGCCTTGTTGCTCAAAGCTATATTTTGTGACATTTTGAACTATAAACAGAGGTCAGAAAATCTTCAGCATTTGATAGCACTAATTCAGTTGATTTTTATATTTAAATTTCTCACAAGCGGCAGTAGTTAGTCCAACAAAACAAAACTTTGGAAGCAAGATCATAGACATTTCCAACTCAGCTGTTCATCTTAAAAGAGTGGTGTGCATAACCTTTTGCAAACAAAATATTAGTACTTCCTTTAAAAATGGGTATTGGGTTTTTATTTTTTTCAAATTAACCCTTTAATACAACCTTTAATTGTATAATGGAACATTAAATTCAACATAGATTACTGGTGAAACTATCTCAGGGGCTACATGACCAGAGGTGCAGAGCCAAAGTTCATGATAAATAGGAACCATGCCATCCTATGCACCTTTTCTCTTTTAAGCTCTTGAGGAGTTTAATAAAAAAAATAAGGACAGAAAAATGGGGTAATGACAGACTTAAGATGATCACCAACTTCATTATTTTTCTTTCTCATACACACAGAGGCAAAGCTTCATCCCAGCTTCTTCTGTCACAGTTACACACACACACACACACACACACACACACACACACACACACAGCTTTTGTTCCACTCACACAGTCCCATTCTTTCATGGATTCACATTCACACATACTGCTTTTATTCGACACCCACCCACGCACACTCACACTCCCATTTACACTCATTTTGTGAAGAACCATCTTCCTCAAGCTTACCCCCACACACCAAATTTTCTTGGTGGAAGGGAGAGGTAGGAAACTTTGAAAGATACCCCTTGAAGGTGCCCTTAGGGGTGACTTTGAATGGAGCATGCTTCCCCTGCTTCCACTTTTCCTTCAGGAAATGTCAAGGAGAGAGAAGTTTGAGAAGACATCCTTTCAAGGAGCTTAAGATGCCTTACATAGGAGGATGTTACTGGCAGAACAGACCTCTTTCACCTTTCCCTCACAGGCTGCCAAGGGGCAGCAATAGAGGCCCAGGTAGGAAATGTAAGGAGAAGGGAAGCAAGGGGATGAGGCCAAGGATGAAGGGAACGAGACTGAAAGGCTTTCCTGGCCCAGTCTGGTCTGGAATGCAACAATTCCTGTTGTCTTTGCTAACTGATACTTTATCTTTTCTATGTAACTCCCCCACCTAACTCTAAAGTCTCCATTCACTTTGCTGAAATCAAGCTTGAATTGAAATTTTGTAGACTGTAGATGCATAATGACAAACTACCTGGAACAATTATACTATCCTAACAGATTTTTCCTCTTGGAAAGTCATTATTGAATCATCAGGCATGGCTGATAGGAATCATTTCCTCTGTATTATCATTATGCAGAATTTAGAAGATTAAATAATTTAAATATTATTTCTTTCACTGAATCCATTGCAATATAGTATTTTGTAAATGTAGAATTACAGTGGGCCCTTGGTATCCGCTGGGGTTTGGTTCTGGGAGGCTGAAGTCCCATTATACACAATGGATAGTAAAATGGTGTCCCTTATATAAAATGGCAAAATCAAGGTTTCTTGATATATTTTCAAAAATATTTTCAAGCCAGGCATGCTTGAATCCAGGGATAAATAATCAGTGGAATTGGAGGGCCCCTCATGCTCACACAACTGCTCATGTGATTGGCATAGGAAGGGGAAATTCTCCGTCTTCTTCTAGCCCACTCATTACATCTTTAAAATCTGCTCCAGTGTGTCAGAGACCCACTGGAACAAATCTGGGGAAGACAAGGAAAGGGCCACTTGCATGGTATTCAATTTCACCCATTGTTTAAATAGTCCTTTTGTTTGTTTTTAAAGATTAAACATTACATGTCTGATATTTTCTAGTACAAATTAATTTGTGACATGTTTTTTTGAAAGGCTAAGGCAAATCAAAATTACTTTAGCTGTCTCCCTGTTTATATATTCACAAGAGCTAACTGCCTTCTATACAATTAATCTAGAAGTGACCCACTAAAGCAATTCACATCTGTTGCCAGGTCATACTCAAGGCTCCAATTAGGATTGCTGCATTAACCTTCATGCAGGCTGTGTTTTCCATTTACAAATGATGGATTTATGGAAGTCAAATGAATGATTTTGAAGAGTAAGCACTGGGAAGCTTAGCAGTATTTAAATGCACATGTTTCTTTTATAGGCAGAGTTTCATTAGAACTTGTAAAGACACACTGCAGAATTACTGCCTGGAGAAGAGGCTTGCTAACATGGCACTTTTAGAATTTAAAGATATAGCCATGTTAGTCTGGATCAGTATGCAAAGGGAGTTTGAAAATCTTTAAAACAAAGGGGCGAAACAGATCGCACCAAAGGGGTGGCTTAAAACCAGATTGGGGCTGCAGCAACTGCACAGAAGTCAGCTTTCAGACGCTCCAGCAGCATGCAGAATCTCAATGCTGCACTGCCGAAGTGCCTGGAAGGTGGCCCATGTGTAGCCAGCTGGGTGGCGTGGCATCTTGGGGACATGCATCGTCTGTACTCTATGCCTCTCATGCCGGCTGGAAGTCGGCTTTTTATGGCCATCTGTTTCACACCTCACCAAGAGAAGGAAAGCAGTTGGTAGCATAAGCTTTCATAGATTTTCCTCAGATGCATCTGATGAAGTAGACTTAAGTCTATGAAAGCTTATGCTACCAACTTCTTTCTTTCTCCCATGGTGCATTTAGAGCCCACAAATTTAAGTGTGAAATTATGTTCATTTTTTTTTTCTTTCCAACAAATCTGTAAATTTCTGTAGTCAACTAAAAGCAATAGTGTACTCAGTTTATGGCAGCTACTTTACTATGGATAGCTGCTTTTAATAAGGACAACCTGATTGCCATTTTCTGTAAAGGTATGCCATTGCACCACAGTGTATTTGGTGCCTGTAGTTTCTCTTGCATTGCATTCTGTTGTTTTATATTTTCTGTACATAAATTCAGTATATACTGTACTTCTCTTTGTATACTATGGCGAAGACAGCACAACATTAGAAAAACTGAGGACAAAAAGTTTACTCTTTGCATACTTACTGTATAATGTGCCCAGTACAAAAGAACACATTGATTTGGTCCTTTTTATTATAAAGGTATACATGCCTTCCAATAGACTTTTAGAATATCCCAGACTACAATCTTGTATACATTTATCTAGGAATAAGTTCCACTGAACTCACTGGACCTTTTTTCTGAGAAGATATGAGTATGTGTGTATTGTTAATTGTTAAATGGAACTTTGTTCTGCAGGAAAGAAACCTCTCTCAAAGTTAGTAGATAGTAAAATCTCTCCCAGTGTTCAACTTGTACAAATTATTGTTTCTTTGTTATGGTACTGTACAGCCCTAGTACACACACAGAATTTGTAAATCAAAAGGCAGTTATAGGGAAGAAAGCCAGTTAAAGTAAGCCTTAAAATACAAGGTTTATGCAAATCTTAAAAACAAACAACAATCAGAAATGGAGAAGAAAAAAAGTGAAACCAAGGAGTTAATTACATGGGAGGAATTTCTCTTAATTTTGAATGAAAAGAAAGTGGGGCCAGAATGCATTCACGTGAATTCGCTAGTTCAGCTAATTTACGTGAATTCGAATTGCATTCGAACTGACTTCCCATTGCCTGAAAATAGCTTGCCATTGCCTGAAATTGCGTGTGATCACATCTCACGCAATAACATGAAACCCCATGATTGCGTTCGGACTGACTTCCCATTGCCCAAAATTGTGTGTGGTAGTCTATAACACAATAACGTTAAACCCCATGATTGCGTTCGGATTGCCATTGGATTATACTTCCAATTTCCCTTGTCTGATAATGTCCCAAGAATGCTTCCCTATGATATTGATTTATGGAAATTAGATATAGTTGTTTTGACTTTGAGAAAGAAAGACTGAGAGAACACCCAGTGCACAGTTAAGGGGATCTCCACAAGGAAAGCCTCTCTTAACTGGCTGTTTATGTCAAGAAACAATTTGGTATCATAGAGCACAGGACATTCTATTTTAAAGTTAGGAGAGGCTGCAGCAGTTTGCTTTCACTTGAGCCTATGAAGAATGGCATGAATCTGCCTCTCCTCTCAGTTCTGCTGACTTTATTTGGTCCAAACTACTTTTGTATATCGGGGGGAAAAAAGAAATATATAAATATTAAAAAGTTACAGATGTAGAAACACTTGAGGTGAACTAACTGAACATGCCTATTTTATGGACAAGATGAAATAACATTCATGAAGCCCAAAGGCTTGATTTAATTTGTATTTTTATCTAAAGCTTAATTGACAGGAAAACAAGTGAAGGCACATTTAAATGCCTACATCTATAACCTTGTCACAGAGTCTCACTAATCATTTATCATCGTTACCTTTTCTCCTTTTCCCAGCCAGCCAACTTCATAGGAAAGCAAGCATTGAAGCAGATTAAAGAAAAAGGGCTTGAACGGCAACTTGTGTATCTCACCTTGGAAACAGATAATGTTGATCCAGAGGGGAATGAAAGTGTCTGGTATAACAACAAGGCAAGCAGCTTAGATTTTATTTCAAATAACTGAAGCAATGGTGGGGGAGAGCACATATAATCTTCTCACAAAACAAGAATAATTTTGATATAATTCTAAATAGTTGTACATGGCTGCCAACACAAATGTGTTTGCACAAGTAAAAAGGGCCCTGTGTATAGTGGGCTAAACCCACTTTTAGTCCCAACAAGAACACACTGATGAAATGAATGGGACATGTTAGGGCTAATCCAGAAAGGAATAAAGTCCCTGGAAGTATCAAGACTTTCCAGTTCATTTGAATTTACCTGCACATTCATGGCTTTTCATTCAATCTCTCTCTTGGAATAGGTGAGGTTTCCCTCACTCTCCTTTCCCTTGTGTTCTTCCTCCTCCTTCCACTGATCGATCACATCTCACATCAAGGCTGCATCAACACTGCAGAATTAATGCAGTTTGACACTGCTTTAACTGCCATGGCTCAGTGGAATTCTGGGATTTGTACTTTTGTGATATATTTAGCCTTCTCTTGGTGCCACAACAAACTACAAATCCCAGGATTCCATAGGATGGACCCATGGCAGTTAAAGTGGTGTCAAACTGCCTTAATTCTGTAGGATGGCAGCAAGGTACATTTCAGAAATTGGCTTTCACAATTTCCTCTGAGTCCTTTTTAATTATTATTCAGGAGTTATTATCAAAGTGTTAAAGTGCTTTAGCAATATTTAACTAATTAAGCATTAGGATCATTTTCTTCTATTGTGAACAATTCCTCTCTTCCTCACTTGATCTCTGTTGAATCTGGATCGTGAAAGAAAAATGCTGTATCTTAAATAGTTCTGGTATAACACAGGTATGAAAAGGTATATTTCATATTTGGAACTAGTGGGTTAACTTAAACTGGCCTAGGGAATGGGATTGAAAAGTCCTTGATATTGATGGGAGTTCCCTAGCCATACTTCAAGATGGGGAAAATATCATGTAAATCTCCAAGATAAAATTAGTTTGCAAAACCTGGGGACTTTCAGAGACTTTTTTTTTCTTATTGGGAGAGGATAATACTTAATCAGCACATTCCTGGCCTTTTCTGATGCAGCTAAAACATACTAAGGTAAACTTTGCTGCAGTCTTATACTTGATTTTATTACAGGTTATGTATTTATTTCTACAAATGGCATCAATTGTGTAGGCTTTCATGCTCTAAAAAGTTTTACTATTTGCATAATTTTTCAGGTTATTGGCAACACCACATCTGGATGTTACAGCTATAGCACTCAGCAAAGTTTGGCCTTCGCATATGTCCCCGTGGAACTCAGCAAAGTTGGGCAGAAAATGGAAGTTGAACTGTTAGGGGAAAAATATCCAGCCACTATTATCCAGGAACCACTGGTCATGACTGAGCCAACTAGAATGCGACTTCAGAAGACGGGCATAAGGAATACTAAAACATAAACAACAGCAGATGTGTAATTCTTTCCTACTAAGAGCCTAGGTTCCATTAACATCTGTGTCAGATTTATGCACAGGCTAAATAAGCTAATCATAGTGCCTGAGTTTTGGAGGTGTTTTTTAATGAGGAAAGATACAAAAATAATAGAACAATGAAAAAAATAATTGGTAATGATATGGGGTCTTTTAAATTTGACATAGCTTGGGACCCCAGCATGTATTAAATTGCATATGACATATATGACTAGATTTTAAACTCAGTCCAGGTGTTCATCCTCAACACAATGATAATCATGCAAGCTGGAAAATGGTTGTTGACCTGCCCTTCCTCTCTTGCATTCCTGTCTCTCAGTTCTGTCATCTTCTAGAGGGATAAAGGCCTGCTGCTTTATTTGGGTGGGCTTCCCACATGACTTAGTTCTTTTCATGACCAGGGTCTAAATTGCACAGGGAGCCTACCGAATGGAACAGATTCTTCACTGCAGAGGTCATTCATCAAAAGCATGCATGGAGCACTAGGAACCAGTGAGGGGCATGGCATTTCCAATCATGGGCATAGTTGATTGTGAGTTGATTACAAACTGCAAATGAAATACAAACCTACACATGAAATATGCAATAATAAAATAATTTATGTTTACTAATAATTAAGAAACCATATGTGATTTTTACTCTTTAGTTTCATTAGATTATGACATGAAAGCCCCCACTTAATGGATGGCATATTTGTAAGAGTGTAGATAGCACACATTGCAAGGAACTACAATTTTCTCTTGAGTGTATTTGTCTGGGCACTCAGCCAATTGGTGGCCAAGGGGAGTTGTCATTCCCCTCAGCAGATTCTATGAAGCATAGGCATCACTGATGTCTGTCTGAGGTTGAGAGAAAGAAACTTCTGGCACTCTTCTTGCCTTCACTGTTTAATTAGAATCAAACCAATCCTATGTTTCAAACTTGTTTGATTGTCATGTTTTAAAATTTTTACTCTGCATGCAAAGAGCTTCTTGTCTGATTTGTTAGCTGCTTTTATGTCACATCATTAGCATAGGGCCACATCTGATTTTGGGGGGACCTGGCCTGCATTCTGATCTCACCATTATTTGGAGAGTCCCATTAAGATACCTTGTGAATGCAAACTATCAGTCAGGTTCAGCTCAGGAGATGGTGGACCCAGAGGTCTATCTAACGCAGTACAGCTTCTACGGGAATCATCTGGAAAACCATATCTTGCTGTTTTCTCTCCATATTTCACTATGGAAAATCAAGTTTACCTGCTGTGATTCTTAGTCTATCTGGTCTTAATCTGGTCTGATTAAGCAAGATGATGATGATGATGATTTAGGTGCTGTACAGACCGGCGCTTTGCGCCGGCCTGCACACATACTAGGGTTGCCTTGGGGCGTCCTTTCCAGATGCCTCACAACCCTAATACGTTGTAATGGCGGCACCCTTTCTACATGGGCGCCGCCATTACAATGTCACGGCCGCGCCACCTCCAAATGGGGCGGTGTGGACGTGATGTCTTGGCGCCGCTGAAGGGTGCCTGTGGCGCCCTTTCAGCGGCGGTAGAAGGAGCTCCAAAGCGGAACTCCTTTGTTTGTGTCGCTGGCGCAGCGTTTACACAGCTGCGCCAGCAACACAAAAGAGAAAGGGGCCAAGCGGCCCCTTTCTCCCTTTCTCCACCGCTGTCGGGTGTCCTTGGGGCATGAAACCCCAAGGACACCCCTTTCCAGGCTGCGGGGAAGCAGCCTTTTGCCACTTCCCCGCAGCCTGGAAAAGCGGTGGATCGGGGCCTCAGGGCTGCCGTTGTGGCAACTGAGGCCTCGATCTGTCAGGGAAAGGGGCAGGTGCAGGCCACCCCAAAGGTATCTGTATCTGTATCTTTATGTATCTGTAATTTCCTTTCTAAAGCACTCTGTGTGTGTGTATATCTTCAACTTGCCTGTCAACATATAGCAACCCCATGAATTTCATAGAGTTTTCTTAGACAAGGAATAGTCAGAGATAGTTTTGACAGTTCCTTCCTCTCAAATATAGTCTAGAGCACATGGTATTCATTGACAGTTTCTCATCCAGGTACTAACCAGGCTGAGCCTACTTAGCTTTCAAGACCAAACAGGATTTGGTGCCTTGTGGTATTTAGGCCTCTAAAGCATTAGTCCCCCCTCTCCAATGCTAGTGCCCTAGAGACAGATATCAAACCCAACTAGTGAGTGATAGACATCAAACCCACAAAACATATTCATTTTATGTTAAACTATAAAGCCATATTTTAGTATTAATTTTTAAAACAGTGCTGGGGTTACATTCATACAAGTTAGCAATACATTTCCATTGTACTTTTTGAAGGTCATTTAAAAATTGCTCAAAAGTGCAGGATCTTCCAAAGGAATTGTTAAATCTAAACCCTCAGCAAAGACGCTGAAGCATAAATAAGACATGGAAGTAGAAACACAGCTTGAATAATGAGCACCTATCATTGCCAAGGACTGAATGCAGTTTGACATTATATTGTACAGATCTGACTATCCGTTTACAAAGCAGGTCACAGTAAAAAATAGAAACTGACAGGATCGCTCCTAATGGTAGATAGAGTGGGTGGGGGGGAATCCATTTGGAAATTACAGTATTCTCTTAAATTTAAACCTATTTTCTTCAGTCACTAAGGGATCAATTCTTTCTTAAAAGTGACATTACTTTTAACCAAGTGTTTGTTATATATCATTTTGTTAATCAGAATTCAACATGATTATTTTATGTGGAAATAGAGACAGAAACATGGAATATGGTCTAGCCCTTCCTGCATTACCCATATAGCTCACAGTACTGAGTCCAAGGAAAGGAACCCCCTGAAAAAAAACATTTATCTCCCTATTCCCTTGAACTGCCTAAGGGACCTATGCAAATACCATTGGACAGCCATTCCCCCATGCTTGAGAAAAAGCCATCCAATATGGGCTTGTGACATTTGCTGAGGGTTTAAGAAGGATAGATCATTTACTATGGCACTGATGAGTTCCTTCAGGAGTGAGAAAGCATTTGCACAAGTCTTCTCATTCTCTAGAAATGGGGGGGTCACTGGGGGGGGGGGAACTGGGTGACACTTTTATACAGTCTCCCATGCGACAACAACAGAAGTGCGACAATGTCAGCAGTGGACCTTAACTGAAGGGGCTATCATCCTGGTGCTAGTCGGGTTCACTGGCCCCATGTGATATACTCCTCAAACACTAAATAGTAACTAAGGTCTAAACTGCACTGCAAAAATAGTGCAGTTTGACACCCCTCTAATGGACATGGCTCAGTGCTAATGAATGCTGGGATTTGTAGTTTTGTGAGACATTTAGTCTTCCCAATCAGAGAGCTCTGGTGCCACAACAAACTACAAATCCCAGAATTCTATAGTCTGGAGCCACTGCAGTTAATATGGTATCAAACTGGATTATTTCTGCAGTACAGATGCAACCACAGAGAGGTTTGGGAGGCTTTAACCTCATCCACTTTCCAGTGTCCATGGAATTAATGAAGGGGGTGCTGCATGAAAGTGGGAGGTTTTGTCCCCACCAATGAGGACCCTATCTCCATCCAATTCTTTAGATATGTGGTGGGACTTTATTATTGTTGCATACAAAATGTGCATATTAATTTATGCCACAGAATTCAAGTCTTTTCCAGAGTAGAATGCCTACCTGAAATATTTCCCAGTTATGTTTTCAGGATCCACTGTATCAGGATGATCTGACATAAACTTTAGGTAGGATTGCTAAGGAGGGAAAATCACTCAGCCTTTTCTTGCTGTAACGTGTGTTAGTTAGTGTTCAGGAAGTGATGTAATTCAAATTTGTCAACCTAACTTCTGTCAGAAAACCGCTATGACTAACTAAAAAAAGCAATCTTGATAAGTAAAATCTATGGGTTAAGTAAAATAATGAGAAAAGCAATGCTGTTTTACTTTTTTTCCTTTGACAGAGGTAACATGGATATTAATATTAAGATGACAAGCAGAGTTAAGATAGCAGGAATACAGAAACAATGAAGTAGTTATGAGAGAGGGAATGATCTATCCCAGCATGACAACTAATCCTTAGATGTGTTATATTCTTTAACGGATTTTTAATTTTGGACTTTGGAGCTGCTCTTAATAAGAAATTAAGGCAGAAATACAATAAGTGGATTACTTGTAACTGTGGATCTTTGAATGATCATGCTTGAACTTGTGGTTCTACAGCTATGCATAGCCTCACTACCCAACTGTCTAGAACGGATTAATATGTTTGTGGCAAATTCACTTGTTCTCCCTCCATACACGGAACTAACTAGTCCCAATTCAATCCCCTCAATTCAATGCTGCTGATAACAGCCAGCCAGGATGTCAACCATGCAATGGAGGATGGGTTGCATGATCAGTCAGAGAACCCATTACAAGTAAGCAACATGTTATACACCTTGGTCTCTGTGAATCACACAACTGGTGATAAGTGAGCTAACTTACCAGCCATGTCACAACAGAAGATAGGACATCCCTTCTAAAAGAAGCATCCTGCCAGCTCCTCAAGTCTAAATGATAAAATGAAATGAATGCAAACAGTTGGGATCAAGTGGCTGCTATGCAGCAATCCAGAGCTGGAATGTTCTCAGAAAGGCTGCAAGGATGGCAACAGCAATAACTACACTTGATCTTAGCCAAAAGGCTGAGAAGCAATAACAGAATATATCCAGACTCTGAAAGGTTTTGGCATCCCAGCCAGCTGATAACCCAACCAGATTGTAGAATCCACTTAGAAAACAGTGTGAGGAGACAAGAGTGCTCTTTTTAGGACCAACATAGAAAAGGAAAAGATTAGCTGTTGCAAACAAAGCTGTGTGGACCACCTACTGAGCCAAAGCCATACAAATTGAAATGTCACTCCCAGTGGATTTGTGTGTTCTGGACAGGATTTTGGGAGAACTACTTCCTGTACATGGAAACTGTATAATAACATGGAAGCAGAGACCTGGCTTCAGAAACATCTTGTCTTTGTGGAAAATTGATATAAAGGATCTGAACAAACAGCATAAAGCAAACTTGTTTGGTGTGCCAATGTAACAACAAGGAAAGTGACCTTGAGGGTTGATAGCCTGAAATCAAAAGAAGCAAATGGTTCAAAAGTTTTCTTCATAAACTTTGAAAGAACCACAGGTAACAATCACGAGAGCTGACATGGACTAATTGGAACATATAGGCAGGTTACACACCGCCATGAAAGTACGGAGTCAGTCCGTACTAGGGTTAGGAAGATGCAGTGCTTCCGCACCCCCTAACCCTAGTCTGGATTTAGTCCGTACAAAATGGCAGCCCCCTTTCACATGGGGGCCGCCATGACGACATCACAACCGCGCCGCCTCTATACGGGGCGGCGCGGACGTGACGTCGTCGATCCGCGCCAGGGCGCTTAGTGCGCCCTTTCCGCAGACCAGGAAGGAGCTCCGTTTCGGAGCTCCTTCCTGGTTTGCGGTGCCGCTTTGCGTCACTGGGCACAGCCTTCAGACAGCTGCGCCCAGCGAAGCAAGGGAGAAAGGGGCCAAGCGGCCCCTTTCTCCTTCTCCCCGCCGCCGCGGGGTGTCCTTGGGGCTTGAAGCCCCAAGGACATGCCTTTTCAGGCTGCGGGGAAGCGGCGTTTTGCCGCTTCCCCACAGCCTGAAAAGCAGCGGATCGGGGCCTCAGTGGCTGCTATTCTGACAGCTGAGGCCCTGATACACTGGGGAAAGGGGTGGGTGCAGCCCGCCCCAAATGGGTGGTCTGTAACCCGCCTTAAATGGGTAAACCATGTAAGAACATCTTGCCCAAAAGGGCTTTCAGGGACAGGGTCAATAAAAGGGGGCTTAGTAGCAAAACCCTTGAAATGAAAGGAAGAAATAGCCACCAGGTATGCTTTTAAAGTGGAAGGAAAACCTTGCTATTTCAAATTTAACAGAAAGTTTAAGACTGCAAGGATTGAGTTAGGTGAAGCAGAGAAGCCATCCTCAGAAACATATATCTGAAATGTTTCCACTTTCCACTTAAGATTTTCTTAAAATGAGCTTAAGAGATGCTAAAAGTACTGTGTCAATATCTGTGCCTTTTGAAATGGCAGCCTGAGTTGCTAGGCTTTTAGTTGGAAAGTCAACAAGTCTGGATGATACATTTCGTTTTTCTCTTGCATCAGGAGTTCTGGCATTTGTTGAACAATCAGATGCTTTCTGACAACAGAAGCAGCGTAGTGGGCAATGGCTATCATGACCACCGTAGTGTGTGTCCTGTTTCATTTTCTTCATTGTGTTGAGTTCCCACCAACTTTTTAGTATATTAGAAGGAAAAGTTAAAACATATAAATGAGAGGACAGTTCGAGTTGTAAATGAACACATCCCCTAATGATTTGCACCCTACACCCTTCTGTTGCACTGTATCTCTCACTTCATGTTATCCTGCAAACTGAAGATATCTGTGTGAGGAACTTCCCACTAAACCTAATGTGACTGAACTTTCTTGGAGATAGAAACCACTCTGAGTGATCTGTTGGTCTCTGCTGAGGGAGTCCACGAAAGTGTTGTTGTATCTCAGCAGGTGGATGGCAATCAGAACACAATGTTAAGGAATGTAATGGTACAATAGTACTAAGGGGGAGGTAAGTGTTTCACCTTGTTTGTTGATATAAATTGTTATCTGTTGGAATCTGAACCATTTATGTGAAAACAAACTTCTAGTCTAAGATGTTATCATGATAGCAGGACATGGCATCCAAAATGGGAAGGCTACTATGATGTGATGATGTGTTGCCCACAAATACAACATCCTTCAAAAACTGGATTTAGGTAGTTGAACTTTTTGTAGCATGAGTTGATTTTTGGGTAAAAGTATATTATGACTCAATGTACTAGAGTACAGAAATGAAGCCTAGCATAGTGAGTTACCACTGTGGTAGATGCCATGAAGCCCAGATGATAGTAAATTATGCATGCATTGACTTACTCAGCATTTGAGAGTTCTTGTGCTTAATGCTATAAAAAGTGTTCATATGATGTTGAGGTAGAAGATTTTTAATGTTTCATATTTAGTATGCATATAAATGTAGTTTGTAGAAATAAAGGTACATGACATGCATTGAAAGGAATTTGAGAGGCCCAGGAATGCAGGCCAAAGAGTCAAACTTAAGGCCTGAGAGATCAAAAGTGACATAAGGCTATAACCGGAGATCTGGAGTTTGGGAAGTTTGTTGTTGTTGGAGTCAACATAGGGCTATAAACAGAGAGCCATAAATCCTGGAGAAGAGCCCTCTCTGCAAGGACTAGAAGGGGGGCAAAGACTGATGAGGCTAAAGATAAGGCTAATAGGCTAGTGGGACGTGACCAAAATGTACTTTAATATATTCATGTAACTGCACTCTGATTGTACGAAAATCCTATATGTTAACTTTTGCCATGTCCAATGGGAGATGCCAGCTAAGGGTCTTTGTTTAAACACTATATAAAGAAGCCATTTTTCCTTGTTCTGGGCCCTGGGAACTTTTGTTGGAATGCTAATTCCTCCCAGGGTGACAGCTGACTTAAATAAATCTGTGTTTGGCGAATTCATCTTTGGTCCCCTCCTATCTGATTCTGTCAGACTGATGCTTGTTATGAGGAAGATGTGAGAACCTGTAGCGTGTTGGCAGTTTCTTCTACAACAATGTCACTCTAATTCCAAAGTGAATTAATAGGTATTTAAGTCCACTCCTGTACAGTGAATGCACAGTACTAGAATTATCTGAGATTTGTTGGAGTTTATCTGGAGGCTGAGATAGCAAAGTCAAGATAAAGTTGAAATCAGTCAACTGACTGTATGGAGGCTACTCAGACAAAGAAATACTGTCACAGCTCTTGCGTCTCAGGCAAGTGGCTACTACTGTCATATTCTTTTAATATATCAAGACACAGTTGAGGTGCCAAAAAGAATTCAGAATTTTAACAACAACAACAATTTATATTCCGCTTAATCTCAGTGAATCCAAGCAGATTACAACAGTAAAAAACATACAGTTAAAAAGAGATGCATTAAAATTCCAAGATTCCCAATCTTCCCCCCAAACATAAAAACATGATCAAACTCTAAAAAAGGATAAAACTAAAGAAAATATTAATATATATACACTAAAAATTTTAAAAAAGCAATTCCCTGCTGTGAAACATAAACTTTCAGTTGGCACAGTGAATCACAATATGAAAACAGATATATATATATATATATATATATATATATAGAGAGAGAGAGAGAGAGAGAGAGAGAGAGAGAGAGAGTTATGAACCAGTCATGGTAGCACAAAAGTGGCAGAATTGAAGATGGAGTTGCCATGTGAAACTTCCATGGTCAAATACACTGTTTTACACCACCAACCAGTTACGCATTCAAAGACAACCAAGCTAGCAATTCAATCTTCAAAACTGATAACATATCAGTTCAGGAGCTAAAATGCTAGAATCTGGTCAATGAAAACTTCAACTGAAAAGTAAACCCGAGGGCCCTATGGTTAATGGTAGCATAGGGAGAATTTGGAGTGAGAAGATGAGTGAGTGGAAACAGATTTGTTTTTGTTTTTCTTTTGTCCTCGCTCTCCATCTGCCCTTCCCATATTTTTCCTTCTCTCTTGCATGTATACACAAAGACATCTTTTATACATATCCATTCATTCACATGTATACTCCCATCTCTGTCCTCGCTTTCTGTCTCCCTATCCTACATGCAAGCCCATGGATGCTTTCTCTTGCACACATATGCATTATTTCAAGCATGGGCATGTTTATTAGAAATCTCTCTTGTGCGCGCACACACACACACATATATGTTCTCTTTTCACCATTCTGCCCACACAGGCATTCTTTCCTTACTTCACTCCAGTTCTTCATCATACCCCGCACACTTCTCCCATACCTTCTCTTTCTTTTCCCCCTTTTCCCCCTTGTGCCTATGTGTCTCACTTCTATATTAGTTATCCTAAGATAATGAAGTTCTGATAATGGATCTTTGCGATACAGATGATTTAGATAAAAATTAGCTGAGCCAGCATGAAACAAACTGGAAAGAATATTAGCCTTGGTTCTGGGAAACTCACATTTCTAATCTAGTTTTATAGACAGTCCATAAGCACAATATTTCCTCAGCTTGGTGTAATATGTCTTGAGAGTACTGCTTTCTTGCTTCACTCAGAAAGGTTAAAAAAGCTGAAACAGCAAGTCTTGTTTTTAACTATTCCTTGGGTAACCTTGGGCTTCTCAACTGTGTGTTATCAGCTGACAATTTACTTTCATTATTTCTAGCAGGGCCTCTATCTGGCCTTGATTGTAGCCTCATTCATAATACTACCTTGTATGTTGCTTGCACATTGGTGCACTTTGTAAGCCACCCTGATCGCTCGGAAGGGCGGGATAAAAATAAAAATTTTATTTATTATTATTATTATTACTATGTCCCAGCACAACATCTAGACTAAAGCATTATGCATCTGACTTCTGCTTTAGAGTTTCCATTCTTACCAGATAATTATCTTTATTGTTATTTTATATGAGCTTCTATACTGATGGTGATGGTGGTGGTGATGCTAAGTGAATAATGTGTTGTGTTTATGAACCCAGTAAGACTTTGAAATAAATCTGTACAGTATTGTGGTGCCTATATTTATATGCATTTACCAATCAATATACATCTACTAAAGGATTATTGGTAGTATATTTGCCAGTGTTTTGTGCTGGCTTAGCATTGAAAATTAGTAGCATGTGTTTTTTTAAAGTTTTTCAAATATTGTTTAAAATCATATCAGCTTCTTAGTCCCATATTCAAATTTTATATTGCAGTTCACATTGATGCAAGTATAGTCTGTATAATGTACTAGTTCTCCTGTTTTGACACAAACCTTGTTACAAAAGCACATGTCAGATGCCCAATTGTTGTGCTATATAATGGACTTTTGACTTTTGCAATTTTTTTGTCCCATCCCTTTCACATTTTACCTTCTTGTTACACTAATTAGTGTGTATATTTTTTGTATTAACTCAAGTCCCTAAAAATACAACTGCAATGCAAGGGTTAAAAGAAATAATTAAGCTTGATCTAGGCAAATGGTAAACAAGGACTACCCTTTAGAATAGTCCATTTTCAAACCTGCAACATCAAAATGCATACATTCATTTCTGACTTTGCTCCTTGGCTGAGACTGTAAATGTGAGTTCAAATGGGAGTTCTCCCCCTTCCATACATTCTAATGCTCCCACTAATTTTAACTCCTAATCATGAAGATTATCTACATGTTGTTGCCACATCTTCTTCTGTTTCACATTCATTTATATTTTTCTTCTTAGTCTGTGTATACCATTTACAGTAGAAGCTGATACAAAATGATAGTATCCATTACACAAGAAACATATTTTCCATATACAGTATTGGACATCTACTTTGAATGTAGATCATTCCTCTATGTTCCTTACATTCTATAGTCATCTTTGTTTGCATAATGTTGTCTTATCCACACTATAAATCTTGTTTACTGGATCTCATCTTCTGTAATTTTATGTTTTTCATGATTTTCTTAAAACTTCTACTTTTTTAACCAGTTAGCTCCAGTTGTTTTATATACATATACATACATACATACATACATACATACATACATATAATGCTGCAGTCCTTCCCACACATACATAAAAGTAAACATCACTAGACACAAAGGGTTGTATTTCTGAATTAGTATGAATAGTATTGTTAATTGGTTCATTCAAGTTTAATTCATCTACATCCATTAATCTTACTCCTGTCTCGGCACTTTTTAATCTTAGTTGTTGCTCTTTTATCTCTAATGAAAGAAACTGCCAGATTTTCAAAAGTGCTGTCGCATACCTTCTGAATGTCTCACCATTTGTTTGATGCTTTATATGAAATGTGCACCTTTTATAAGACTAATTTGTCTTTTGCTAAAAATTAGCCTTTGAGGAATCAAATTATAATTGTTTTGATCTGAAGTTGGCAGATTAAATGGTTAAATGATGAGACCGATTACTCTGCAACTGGCTCCATGATTGACAAGGCTCTCTGCAAATGCTCTCTGATGTCTCCCCTCCTATTTTGGTCTCTCTGTGTGTGTTATGTAGTGGCAACTACCTAAAATATGCAGACACCATACCACTACCAGAACACATCACAGACTTGGAACAGCTAAATAAAATCAAAAAAGAAAGTGCAAAGGCAAGCCTAATGTTAGAAAATTTACATAAATTCAACCTAGATTATGAGGAAATTGAAATAGTTAAAGATTTTCCATACCTTGGATCAAACACTGATCAGAACGGAGACTGTAGTCAAGAAATTGGAAGAAGATAAGGGATGGGAAGGGCAGCTATGAAAGAACCAGACAAAAGTATAAAGATATACAGCTGAACACTAAAGTTAGACTCATGCAAGCCATTGTATTCCCTATTACCAAGTACTGGACAGTGAAGAAAGCACATAGGAAGAAAATTAATTCATTTGAGATGTGGAGAAGAGTGCTGATGATACCACAGATAGCTAAAAGAAAAACAAACAGGTTCTAGAACAGATCAAGCCAGAACTCTCCCTGGAAGCTAGTTGAGGCTGTCATACTTTGGCCACAGAAAGACACAACTCGTTAGAAAAGATGATGCTGGAGAAGGTGGAGAGAAGCAGAAAGATAGGAAGACCGCATGCCAGATGGAGAGACTCGATCTGGGAGTTCACAGGCCTGAGCCTACAGAACCTGAGCAGGGAGGTAGAGGATAGAAGGGCTTGGAGACATCTCATTCACAGGGTCGCCATGAGTCGAGAGTGACTTAAAAGCAGCTAACAACAATGTAGTGGCAATAGACAATAACCAGTGTTCAATTTGAAACTGCCGTTAAAATGCATTAGAATTACTTAAATTATATAAAGTGACACTACATCTGGGATAACCAACAAAATTATAGTTATTTTAAAAGGCAGCTCCAAGCTGTCCATCATTCAATGGGGTATGGTGAAAGGGTGGATGCTGGCTGGGCATCATGGGTGATCCTTGCTGGGATGCTATGACCCATTAGTTTTCTGTGGAAAATTAATAATGTCCTGGCATTATTGCCTGCTATATTCATCACATGGAGGAAACAAATGTGACCCTATTCTAGACTGATTTCCCACACTCAAAATGAGAGGTTTGAAGTTTATAAATATGAAATAGCTATGTTCATGTTATCAATTTGTATGAAGAAACAGGGACAAAGCTTGCCACAGACAAGCTCTGCTTAAGCAATTGAAGCTGCACTTTGCTCTTTCCTGTAAGTGGGCCTGACCACAACCCTATTTCATTAATTAGCTTCCTTCGCAAGGCAACGGCTGAAGAAACTCCTTGCTAGTAACTTCAAGCCTAACTCATGAATTTTTGAACCTTGCACCCTTATTAGGTAGTGGGCTGTTCTTGCTTTTGTAATTGGCTTATGCTAGGATAAAGAGAAGTAAGAAAATGTACAGTGGTGCCTCGGGTTACGAAATTAATTCGTTCCGCGGCCGCTTTCGTAACCCGAAAAGCCTTCGTAAGCCGAATTGCCATAGGCGCTAATGGGGAAAAGCCGCGATTCCGTGCGAAAAAGCCGAAAAAAGCACCAAAAAATTTTTCGTAACCCGAAAAAACATTCGTAACCCGGAACAATTATTTCCAATGGGATTTTTTCGTATCCCGAAAATTTCGTAACCTGGGTATTTCGTATCCCGAGGTACCACTGTATAAGAATGTGAAAGATACAAAGCAGGGCGCGGCAGTTTTGGATTCATCTTCTTGGTGAGCTGCCAGCCCCAATCGGTGAAATAAACCTGTGTCTTACTCTGGACCACATCTCGAACTCTGATTCTCCTTTGTTGCTGGGCACTCCAAGAACCTTCCTGGAAGGGAAAAGCTTTACTCATATTTCCCTTACAACACAGCTATGGCTTTGAATATATGCCTCCTAGAGTCAGAGAACAGGTAGATAAAATAAGCCACCAACAGTTGCTCCTTCAAACTCTCAAGGTTGATGCCACTGCAGTTATTCTTTCCTTTGAGGCTGTTGGGTAGGAGAGAGAGAAATCCCAGAGGTGCAAGTGAGGTTCAGGGTCGCCATGAGTCGGGGCAGTTAAACAACAACAAACCTGCATCCTGAAGGCTCATGCATACATCACTGCCTCTCTGTGAGCAATAAAGAAAGTGGAGTTTTGCTGTACATTGGGCCCTCCGCATTCGCTGGGGTTAGGAAAACAGGACCCCTAAGTGGGAAAACTGCAAATAACAAAACTACAGTATTTTTTTTTTAACTGGTAGAAAACCTTCTCTGGGAATCTCTAGTTCCTCCAGCAAAATATTGTTTAAATATTTGAAGGGATATCATATTGAGGAGGGAGCAAGCTTGTTTTCTGCTGCTCCAGAGAACAGGAACCAGAAAAATGGATGCAAGCTGCAGGAAAAGAGATTCCACCTCAACATTAGGAGGAAGTTCCTGACAGTAAGGGTTGTCCGACAGTGGAACACACTCCCTCGGAGTGTAGTGGGGTCTCCTTCTTTGGAGGTTTTTAAACAGAGGCTAGATGGTCATCTGTAGGGGATGCTTTGATTGTGAGTTCCTGCATGACAGAATGGGGTTGGACTGGATGGCCTTTGCAGTCTCTTTCCCCAATCTGGTCAATGTTTGATCCTAGATATGGGGATTTCTTTTAACTCTTTCTCATTTCCTCGTTGTCTAGATTGAATTTGTGGTATTTCTTCTGGGGTAAAAAATAAAGAAATAAAAATAAAGCCCGCTGAGTGGCGCACCGTCAAAAACACTGACGTTACAAGATGAAAAACATCCCTAAAATAATACTGCCTAATAGCATCCAAAGAGTGATGCCTTTGTGGGGCCAACCCAAAGGCACAAGGACATGTCACAAGCTTTGGAAGTCACACTGGCTTCTTCATCAGAAAAACCAGAGAAAGAAATGGAAGATGTAAGTCATAGGCCTGCATTTTGTTGTTTCTAGACTTAGTCTCCTCTCCCTCTTAGTCTCCTCTTTTTTGGCCATGGGGTCACTGGGAGATTTTCAAAGTCAAGGAAATGCAATGTCCATTTGCAATTCAAAGAAGATGTTTCCTTGGAATCCAGCATGAATTTGGGAAGCCACAGGCTCTAGTTTTATTTTAGAGATGTTTTTAATCTTGTCCTGTTGGTGTTTTAGCTTGTCCACCGCTTGGCAGGCTTTTATTTGTTTTTTGACCACAGTAGAAATACACAAATTCAGTCTCGACAACGAGGAAATTGGGAAGAAGACATGGGGAAGAGTGGAAGAAATGCCCAGAAAGGCACCATGCTATGGCTGTTCCTGGCCTGGCCGGGGGGCCAACAGGGCTACGACTGCTGGGGGCTTTTGGGGGATTTCATAAGACTAACTAGTGGGAAAAGGAGCCAAAAGTCCTAGAGGCCAACAACCAAGGGGGGGGGAAGGGGGGCTCCTGTGGGAGTTGTAGTGCGGAGAGCAACCCAGCCATCCCAGCCTGGCCTTCCCTTGTTGTGGGGCTGGAGCCAGAGAAAGGAGGGGCCTAGTGGCTGCTTTGCTTGCCCTCTGAGGCGGAGCTGGAGGCGGGCTGGCCTTTTGGTCCTCTGCTGAGCTCTTTCCTCCCTTCCTTCCTCCCAGTTCCTGCTTGCTGCAGCTGGCAGCCCGCCATGCCCAAGTGCCAGGGGCTGGGGCTCTTGCCAGGGCTGCTCCTCAGCCTTCTGGGGATGCTGCTGCTGTTGCTGCTGCTGCCCTCCTCCTCCTCCTCCTCTGCTCTGCCTCCCAACTTGGTCTTCGTCCTGGCCGACGACCTGGGCTGGCACGACGTGGGCTGGCACGGCTCTGAGATTCGAACCCCGAACCTGGACGCCTTGGGGGCCCAAGGGGTCAGGCTGGAGGGCTACTACACCCAGCCCCTCTGCACCCCCTCCCGCAGCCAGCTCCTCAGCGGCAGGTACCAGGTGAGACCCCCGAGCTTGAGTCACACCGGGGGAATAACCCGGTTTGGCACCGCTTTAAGTGTCTTGGGTCCTGGCTATGGAATTCTGGGGCCCAGAGGTTCCATTCCCCACTCAGCCATGGAAACCCACTTTGGGAAAGTCACACTCTCTCAGCCTCAGGGAAAGGCCACAGCAAACCTCCTCTGAAGTAATCTTGCCAAGAAAAACCTGAGATAAAATCGCCTCAGGGTTTCCCTAAGTCAGAAATGACTTGAGAGCACACAGCAGCAACAACAACAGTTATTATTATTATATGTATCCGGCTCTTTCTCAACAGTACAGCTACAAACATACAAAAGTGATACATGAAAATAGAATTAAGTTACTACGATATTAAAACCAATTTCATCTTAAAAGAATAAAAGTCAGGCACG
The DNA here is from genome assembly GCF_019175285.1 of Sceloporus undulatus. Lineage (NCBI taxonomy): Eukaryota > Metazoa > Chordata > Lepidosauria > Squamata > Phrynosomatidae > Sceloporus > Sceloporus undulatus. The sequence goes on along the minus strand of NC_056523.1, from coordinate 292,298,313 downwards.
TCTCTGAGGAAGGAGGCCCAGTCCGGTAGGAAAGCTCTGTCCTGACACCACCTTCCCTCTTTCAGGGAGTCTCAAAGGGGCGGTAAGATCCCTTTGCACAGTGAACAACAGCAGGATAGGATAGAGATGAATAATCCTAGATGTCTTTGGACTCTAGCCCCCATCGACCCCAGCTGGCATGGCTGAGAGAGGATGAGACTTGGAGGCCGCCTGCAAGAGCTACCCTGGTATGGAAACGTTGCCCCCCCCCCCCAAAACCCATTTCTGGTGCCACTTTTTTCAGCTTTCAAGATCACACGTCCTTGGTTTGTTGTTGTTCTGGGCCACGAAGTTGTTTTCTGACTTATGGTGTCCCTAAGGCATAAGAACCAGTGTGGTGTAGGGGTTTGAGTGTTGGGTTCTGGTTCTGGAGACCAGGGTTTGAATCCTGGCTCAGCCTGACCTTGAGCAAGTCACACTCTCTCAGCCTCACAGGATGGCAGTGACTCCCTCTGGAGAAACGTGATAGGGTCGCCATGAGTCAGAAAACGACTTGAAGGCCTATAACAACCACATCAAGGCCTATCACACAATTTTCCTCATAGGTTTCTTCAAGAGGGGTTTGCCATTGCCAACTTCTGAGACTGAGAGAGTGTGACTTGCCCAAAGTCACCCAGGGGGTTTCCATGCTTGAGCAGGGATTTGAACCCTGGTCTCCAGGGTCATATTCTCATGTTTTCAAAGCAGCAAAGGTTAGTTTGATGAGGAACTGGACTACAGTGAGTGCAGCTTCTGAGTCCCAGCCCAAATCCTTAGGCTGTTTCATGCAGGATGTTTTTTTATTGCACCGAAATCACGTGCAAATCATGAGAATTATTTGTGTGGTGTGTAGATTTGGGATATTTCTGGAGATAGTGTTTCTAACTAAATGAACTTCTCTGCCCATTCTTGTTATAAATTTGACAGTTATTTGTCCTCAGCATTTAGGAATATGGCATCTGCTTCCAAGTTCATATGCCCTGTAAACTTCAGCTAAGTGATTTAAATGGAAACTTCATGTTGTAAACATTTGTAAGAAATCATAGAATATTTAGATAGATGAAGGGTGCAATTGGATTAATCATGTTCTGGTTTGGAGAGACCTCTAGTGGCTTTTAAAACTATTTCAGAAGGATGCTAGGATTGTGTATACAACCAAGGAGCTCTGTGACATTTGACAGACTGATAGGTTGTGTGCGTGCGTGTTTGAGCTTTTGTGGACTACAGGCCACTCCATCAGATGCATGAAGTGTTATGCAAATTCTTGTGTGTGTTTGGGCATGTGAGAGAGTGAGTGATAGAGCAATATGTGTATACACACACACACACACACACACACACACAGTATATATATGTTGACTACAGAGCTGTAGAGTTTTGTATTTAGAGCAGCGATTCCCAAATTTTGGTCCTCCAGCTATTTGAGTCTTCACTTCCCAGAAGCCCCAGCTTGGCCAACAGTTAGGAATTCTGAGAGCTGAAGTCCAAAACACCTAGAGGACCAAAGTTTGGGAACCATAGGTTTAGAGGAAAACATTACTAGCAGGGCCAATGAAATTACTAGCCCCAGCCACTTACAAACTGTCACTGATACTGTAAATATTTTGTCATAAGATGTCCATTATCACATATAGTGTGATAAAGAATCATTATCTCCATTCAAGCATCTGGAACTTCTGAATGAATTATTACTCAGCAGTGACACCAGTCCACCACAGAAAATCACTTGTAATTGGAAACAATGAGTTTGGCTTATTTGTGCCTGTTGGCAAGACCTTTAGTAACGTGATCTTTTAATAATGTTCAGGGCCAGGACTAATGGAGGAGGAGGAGGGAAGCCAGCACAAATTATCAAGATCCTGTTGGCCCAAGACCCAACTGTTTTTTCTATGTGTTGATATATTTATTGTATATCTTGCTTTTCTTCTGAATGGGACTATATGACCTGTGGGTTTTCCCTCCCTTTCTCGGCAGTATAATTATTTCTTGGATCCTGTATCAGGAGAAAGGTAGGATAAAAAATAAATAAAATAAAAAAGTTAAAACGGCATCTGTTAAAAATGGGTGAATTTCAAAGAAAATGTAATGATTACAAAATTATGTGTTAAGAACATACTAAAGATTAGTTTTTTTTGTGGGTTTTTTCGGGCTATGTGGCCATGTTCTAGCAGAGTTTCTTTCTGACGTTTCGCCAGCATCTGTGGCTGGCATCTTCAGAGAATATGCCTTTCTCTGAAGATCCAGCCACAGATGCTGGTGAAACATCAGAAAGAAACTCTGCTAGAACATGGCCACATAGCCCGAAAAAACCCACAAAAAACTATGGATGCCGGCCATGAAAGCCTTCGACTTTACATACTAAAGATTTTTTGGATGGTCTGCCCTTCCAGCAAGAGACAGCAAGACTGGGGTCAAAGTGAGGAGAATTCTTGTGTGTGTTTGTGTGTGCTCGCGCAAGAAGTCAGGACCCAAGCCATGTAGGGTTTAAAGGTTAGAACCAACACTTTGCTACCTTGCCTGGAAACTCATAGGAAGCCAGTAGAGAAATTTTAGAACCGGTGTAATATGGACAGTTCTCGATGTGCCAATAACCAGCCTGGCTGCCATATTTTGTACCAATTGAAGTTTATGAACTTGGCACGAGGGTAGCCCCATGTAGAGCGTATTGCAGAAGTCAAATCGAGAGCATGTACAACCCACATACTACTGTTTCAAGGTCTCCCTGCTCCAGGAAGTGGCACAGTTGGTGTCTCAGCCGAAGCTGATAGTAAGTGCTGACCGACACATCCACCTGAGCCTTCACTTGAAGCGACAAGTCCAGGAACACCCCCAAGGTGCGGACAGAGTCCTTCAGGGAAAGTGTGACCCCATGCAGGACTGGCTGGCATAATTCCAATCCCACATTAGGGGTCCCTATTACAAGTACCTCCATTTTACCTGGATTCAATTTGAGTTTGTTTTCCCTTATCCAGTCTATTACCGCATTAAGACAGGCATTCAGAAGACAGACACCATCCTTAGTCATTGCATCAATCTGATACATAGAGAAATATATTTGGGTGTCATCAGCATACTGATAACACCCTGCCCCATGCCTCTGGATAATCTCACCCAGCAGCTTCATGTAAATGTTGAACAGCATTGGGGACAGAATCGTGCCTTGAGGGACGCCTGACCTAAGCTCTCTCTTGGCCTAATAACTGTCCCCAAGTGACACCATCTGGAATCTGCCAGAGATGTATGGCCGGAACCACTGCAAAGCAGTGCCCCCAATACCCAATTCTCCCAGGCATTTCAGAAGGATACTGTGGTCAATGGTATCAAAGGCCGCTGAGAGGTCCAAGAGCACCAGCAGGCTCATATATCCTCTGTTGATGCCCAGACGGAGCTCTCATTGAAGCTCTCAAACTTCTAATGGGTCAGGGAAGTGGCTGGGAGGGAGGGTGCTGGTTGTATGCGGTCGTGACTGTGTCTCCCCCCCCCCACAATAAATCTAAGGGAACTTGAGGGAATGAATTAATCTCTGAGCCCTGGGGGGGAAATCACCAGGGCCCAAACCTGGCAGCCCTATTGACATTCCTCTCACCCTGGGAAATAATAAGTTAGTCTTTTCAAATTGTATATCAGCACTATGAATGGGATGAAGTGGGGAAACTAACACTAGAGTTGAAGGGACAGTAATAACTAATTAAAATTAAAAGTCCTTCCAGGCAGTTCCTCTGATTTAAATAGCTTTCCATTTGTGGATGCCTATTGCTATATTTGATTCTGAGATAATTTTCTAAGGTTGACATGTACCTTTTAACTAGGAAGCATGAGGTTTGGGATGTGTTGCATGGGGAGAAAGCAAAAGGAAGCTTGCAACTAGTGGTATTTCTTACAAAAGCTGATATTGCAACAAACTGATTAGATCTCTTTAAGATCCCAGTCAGATCTACCTGCAAGGGTGTTGTGAGAAAAAAAAAGAAAGAAAGGAGGAGGAGAGCCCATCAATTTGGTGCTTTCAGCTAACTGAAGGAAAGGTGGGGTATAAATGTAACCAATAAAATGACTAATCATCTATGTGTCCAAGTCTGCAACCATCACTGGACTGTAAACTGAGAGTATAACCCTGATTGAGATGGATGGTGATGCTTACCATTTGGATGAGGATCAGTGGAAGTAAATCTAGATCTGTCTACTCTAAGCCATAGTGTTGTTGGCTGTATTAATTCTGTTGTTTGGAAGACAAGAACATACAGCTAGAGCGAGGTGTTTAATTAGGATTCTGACCTCTGTCCAATTGCAAATCAGCATTTCTGTAAGTCCCATTAACAGGTCTTCTATTGTGGAGAGCAGCAATTAGATGTAGGCTTCTGTACTCTGCTTGCCTGCCAAGTAGCTTATTTTTTAATTTTTAAATATTTTTGCTTGTTTGTTTGCATTCAAAAGGAATCTCAGATGCATACAATAATGTAGAGAGATCTTGTAGCATCTTTGAGACTAACTGATAGAAAGAAGTTGACCAATTTCTTTTATTTCAGTTAGTCTCAAAGATGCTACAACATTCTACAGACAAACACAGTCATATCTTTGAATACATACAATAATGCAGTGGTGTCATTAGGAGGTGTGGTGCTGCCAATCACACCAGGTGACACCTCAGAAGCAACCAAAGGCTGCATAGATGACATAAGTGGTTTCAGCTCATTAAATTATGCAGCCATATCTTGTAGAATGGAAAACATCTCCATGTCCATGTCAGCTACACTCTTCAGGTTCTTCACAGAGGGAGACAAGGAAGGAGTTAGTGACGTGGAGACATTTTTCCTATTACATTTCCCACCATGTCCAAGCATTGTGTAAAGCACCACTAAAATCCAACTGCGCAAAAACTCTGGCACTAAAACTAATTTCCCATATATATATATATATATATATATATATATATATAATTACAATTTCTAGAAGTTTTGTTATTTTAAAAAACGTTCTGTTAAGTGTACACAAAACAGCCACTTACTCCAACAAGGCAGACTTTAGAACTGAAACCAAAATAAAACAGAATTCAGCCCAGAAAGTAAATGGCTAATTAAGTGCCAGGTAGTTTATTAGGTGGCTTAGTGGTTAAGATGCCAGTTCTGATGATCAGAAGATCGGAAGGTTGGCAGTTCAGGACCCGAGTGCTGCATGATGCGGTGATTTCCTGTCATTAGTCCCAGCTTCTGCCACCCTAACAGTTCAAAAGCATGCAAATGCAAATAGATAACTAGATATCACTTCTCAGTGGGAAGGTAACAGTGTTCGGTGCAGTCATGCTGGCCACATGATCACCAGAGCAGTCCTTGGACAACGCTAGCTCCTCAGCCTAGAAACGGAGATGAGCACCAACCTCTATGGTTGGTTATGACTAGGCATTCATGTCAAGGGACTAACTTTATCTTTACCTTTAGTTTATTAGGAAAGTATCAATCTGAGGAAGGGCAGAGCACAGAAAATCTCCCAGAATCCCTCATTGATTAAGACAGTCACTGATGAAGACAGTTCTGGGAAGTAGAGAAGCGATATGGTCAGAATTTGGAAATGTTACTTTTGGGGCTACAATGCCCAAGTTCCGCAATGGCAGTCCCCTGGTGGATTCTGGGAGTTGTAGTTCAAAAGGTTTTTTCCCAAGATCTGCTCCAACTCTTCTTTCTTTCCTCTGTGCACATACATCCACTCCCTGTACCCTCGTAATTTCATATATGCCCACTACTGTACTGGTCTGTAGCTTGGGAGAAATAGCAGAGGAGAGACTGCTATTAACTATCAAGAACAGGCTATTTAATCTGTTTTGCCCTACCCTTTCCCTAGGAAACATTGTGAGGAGCAGAGAGGGGCTTGTAGCATCCCCCCCTCCCCAGATTGCTGTTTGGGGTATGTCTAAGGATCAAAGCCATGCTGACTGTCAGATTCTAGTATTAGAAAAGTCACTTGTTTTGTTAAAGCGTAGGTTTTTATGGATTTTTTTTAGTATAAAACAATTGATGCAATATTGCTGCTTTAAATTAATAAGTTATATTTTGTTCAAGTACGTAAATGTTTGTGAGGCCCCTTTTGAGCATTAAGCTATAAGCCAACACATTTGTAAGTATCTTTGGATCAAGGCTGTTACTACTTCTGTGTCCTTCAGTGTTCATGATTTCTTACCATATATGTCAAGATTTGTTTGCAAGGCTCATCTGATTCTTTTGCAACTGCACAGCAGATGGAGGAAGCAGATCCAGTAATCGGAAAAAAACAGTTAGAATAGGAAACAACAAAAATGTTAGGCAGCATCACATGCTTGTGACTGCTGTTCCATGGTATCCAGTCTAGCATGGAGAACACAAGAATTACATGCCTCTGAAATGTATGCAGGAGGGTGGATGAGTGTGTGTGTGTGTGTGTGTGTAGTTGTTTAGAGGATGTCACTGAGGGAGACAGAAGCCAAAACCTTTTAGGCTTTTTAATAAACACCTCTTTTCAATAATTCAGTTAAATCAACCTGAAGTGTTGCTGTATTCTTCTGGTACCCAGGTTCAATCTTTTTCTTAGTTTTGTTAGTTGCATTTTCCAACAATTATTATTGCAATAATTATTTACATATACAATTAGCCATCAGTGTCTCCTGATTTTTTATCCACCGATTCAACCATCCACAGTCTGAAAATATTCAAAATATAATTATAAATTCCTAAAGCAAACATCATTTTTGCCTTTTTTTTATATAAGCGACACTATTTAACTATGCTGTTGTGTTTACTGGGACTTGAACATCTATAGATTTGGTATCCACTGTGGGTCCTGGAACCAAAACACAGCAGATCCCAAAGTCTTACTGTAAATGTGTATGTTCTCATTGGTCTTGATCAAATTTTCAAACTGTTTCAAACTTCATGCATTTTTAGCTAATACCACAGCTGTTTGTTGCTCAGTGTACACGTAGCCTTTTCTGCATTGTTTTGCAGGTATGTTGCAAAATGCAGGTGTGTTGCTGCCCCACTGTCAAGCCGGGACGTAGCCAACGGAGTGGTTCTTGGGGTCTGGATCCCCCTTCCATTAGAAAAATGAATGGTGTGTGCTGCTGTGCCGCCGCGCCCAAGCCCCATTATAATGGTGGCACTTAGTCTGGACCCCCCATTCCTAAAATCCTGGCTACGTCCCTGTGTCAAGCCTAACAACAAAGCCATTTCCCACCACCATGTCTACAGTAGCATTCTTATCACTTTTCGTATATGTAGATTGTGTTCTTTGTGCAGTTATTTCACTTGTTATATTCATTACAAGATGAAAAAACCAAAACATTAAATCACCTACCCATTCTTTATTTATTTCTTTTAGGTATAGCCTTGTTTGCAAATCTGATTTCTTAGAAAGCTATTTTGCTCAGAAAACTATTTTGCTTTTTTGACATTCTTTATCAGTTTTTTTTGTCTTCTGAGAACAACATAACCAAAGCTGTGTTGTAATTACTATCTTTCTTTCAAATATATTTTCCTCCCTATTGATGTACAGATATCTTTCATCAGATTTAAAACAAAAGTTTTTTGACATAGGAATTGTCTTGATAAGACATTGTAAGGCACTGGTAGTCTCAAACTAGGAATTTGGATGATGGGAGCCTGAGTGCCTTTGCTCAACTGTGCTACTCCACAGCTTTTCCTACTATGGTTGACATCCAGTTGGGGACATATTCGTTGCATGCTATCCTGCTTTGCATGCAAACTTTTCTGCCTTGTCTTTTCATATTGTGATTGTCCATTGCCAGTTGTTTTTGCACATCCTATATTATGCATTGTGTGTTGTGCATTGTGTACTGCACAATGGCACCTAGTCATTGATGTGTGTTGCACATTGTTTCTTTTCAGCTTAGGAATCGAGTAGTGCTCATAATTGCCACATAAGGAGATTTATGCTATGAAGTGGTAGTCTTAGATTTCAGCCACTATCTCCCATGTTGCCCAGGGATTCTAGGCCTGTAGTCCCCAAAGACAGTACAGTGGACCCTCCACATTTGCTGGGATTAGGGGTGCAGGACTCCCATAAAAGTTAAATCTCAAATAAATAAATAACACTTTTTTAAACGGAGAGAACACCTTTCTAGGAATCTCTAAGTCCTCCAGTGCAACATCCACCAGCCATTGTCCATAGAATTAAACTGGGATACCTACAAATGCATAGAGAAGTGTCTTCTCTAGAAATCTCTAGGTCCTCCATCATGACTTTATGGTCAACGTTTGGTACAGTTGCACTGGAGGGCCTAGAGAGAACATACTATTCAAATCTGTGAATAATCATGGATTCCTTGAATTGTGTCAGCCAAAAAAACTCAGCGGTAACAGAACACATTATAAACCATCCCGGGCATGACATTTTGTTTGAAAACACTGAAATTCTGGACCATGCCAACAACTATCAGGTTCTATCTGTTTTTCTATAACTCTTTCATGTATGGTTAGTGGGTAGCTCTTAACCTTTTCTCCTCCCTTGATGAGCCATTTTGTTCTTATTCATTTTGCCTCTCCGTTGTTTATCCTGATATGGCTTATGTTGATATAGGCCTAAATTTATGTGTTTATCCCAGCTAGGCTTAACTAATTGAACTAGTGGAAATTACTCCATTTCCCACTTATTCTAGCTGGGAAGAGCAGTTGACTGTAAGCCATAAACTAAAGAAGAAAACTCAATAAATATATATATTTTTAAAAACTCTTAATCTGTAGTGCTGGATTGTTGGCCATTTCCATTTCCTCCTTCTGTCTTAGTGAAATTTACACACATACACAAAAACCCACGCACTTACAGCCCATTTAATTTCCTGACATAAAAAGCCTCCTATGTCAGTTCAGCCTGGCCATCTGTTTTCCAATCAAAACTGAAAATTGATATTTTATTGCATTGGTTGGTAATACTGACTTTATCTCATTGTTTGTTCATGAAAACCTTACACCAGATGCTTGCTCCCTCCCTCACAAATGACACAACATCTCTTTTTGCTAAAGAGGGCTAGCTGGAGAATCAGAAGAAAACAATTTTGAGCATTTTAAAATGTACTGTATACTGCTATAGGCAAAAGGAAGGTGTCACTTGTTTTCCCATCCCAATTTCAATTTTAAAAACTGAGCTAGAAAATTATTAATTCAGTGATAATTACTTGTATTCCTGCCTTATGACTGACCATAAATCCTGCATCAGATCTGAAGTGCTGTGACAGTTTTGACCACTTACCTCTTAAGTTTCTAACAAGTAAAATAAAACCAAAAGACTGGAGCACCTCCATTGCAGCCTTTATATCGGTTCAACATCTGCAGTGGATATTGGGTGGTACTTTTTATCTGAAGAAAACTAAGCAATGTAATTGATGCTCTGTTTTCTTTTAAGATTTTGAATAATTTGGCTATTCATGAAACACACTGCTTGGCTGTCACTGAATGGTTGATAGGTCATGTGTAAATGAAAACAAATAATATACTCTGGCTGTCTGGCAATAACAATGAATTCTTTTTAAAAACTTTATTTCCATTTTATGTTTATGTTCAGTTTCAGTAGTTCCATGTATCTTTACTTTTTAGAGCCAGCTAGAATCTTCTGTTTGGATAATCTTCAAGCTTTTCAGTTCTTTAATTATTATGTTTAGCTGATAGAAAAATCTATTTTACTACATGATCTAATTTTGGCTAATTATGAGACATTTGGTATTCCTCTTTAAATGCTGCCTTGCAAAAGAGGTTAATAGAACTATGACTGGAAAAAATGAGACACAAGGATTTATCACTTCTCTGGTTTGCTGTCCTGAAGCTGGAAACAAAATTGCATTTAATTAAAACTTCAATTTTAGGAAATGACTTTGTGCAAAGTTTGCAACATCATACATGAAGTTGAGTGAACATTGATTTGGATGACAAGCTAAGATTAGGTTTAGTGGAATAAAATGTTTTTATTAATAAATAGCACTCGTATAACCTCCAGATGACAAGTTTGATTATTAGGGCATTCATTCTTGGGATTTCCAACTTTTGGAAGGCCAAATTTCTTCAAAGTCTCCATCTCTTTCATAGGTCTAATAATGGTGGCCTACATTATGTAATTGAATGAAGAGATGTATTTGCATGGACCCCAGGTACGGTCGCTACTTTGACATCAGTAAAAAGGAGGAAATGCTTCACCAAAGAACACGGGAGGAAAGTGACACAATTTGCTTGGATTCCCATATGCTAATGTGTATGTATAGCAGGAATAGGAATCAGGTGGCCCATGGGTTGTAGGTGGGCTCCCCAAGCTGTTTTGTGTCCCTTCCAATTTGCCTTGACCTCCCCAAAGCCCCTGGATCTGCTAACTTTAAATTTATTTTCCAACAGAGACTCAATAGTCAGATATGTAAATCTGGCTCATGTTTATCTTCCAGTGACCAATCACAAAGCATTCTAAGTGCAGGATACATAACTTACTGTGTGTTATGACAAACAGATGTCTTTAATCACTTGCAGGAGGAGCTCTGCAGATACACTTCAAAACATGTCTAATTCAACCAGTTAACGTGAGATTGATATGGGAGCTTCCCTTTGGTTTACGCAGGGCAAGACTTGCTTCAAATGATTTTAAAGTCAGCAGCATCCCCAAGATCATATTTTGTACATAAGACATCTGTTCAGCATGTGCTAAGTCTCCCTGTAGATGTATGTCAGGAAAAAATATATCCATATGCCTTGGTTAAGAGAACGCAACAATCAGTATGACGATCTTTCCCAACCTGACATCATCATAAAGAGTTGGATGATGACTTCCATCATCCCTAGCCATCATGCCCATTAGATTGTGGGAGTTTATCACATCTGGAGATGCCTGATTGGAAAAAGCTATGATAAGGGAGAGGAATGGACTGTCCCCGAAACATTTATGGTGAAGGTGCAAACATTTTAAAAGATATTGGAGACAGACACTGTCTCCCTTGCTGCCATTGTACCCACAAAAGCATCTTTAGCAAGTGCAGGCAAGATGGGTGCAATACCTCCTCCCTCCTACAACCAGCCAGAAACCTTAAGAATTTGCCAGAAAAGACTGGCCAACTTTTTGGAGCAGATTTTCTGTCATAGAAAAAACTGTGAAGGGGATGAGTTGAAAATCTTGACACTGCCATGAGCATTAAGTTTTATTTTAATTACAAAGGCAGGGTACAGACCGCCAGAAAGAGGCACCAGGGAGGCGCCTCTCTTTACTCTGTAGCAGCGCTGCAGCAACCAAACTGCGCAACGCTGCTGTGCAGCAACAAAGGATCATTAAAAAGTGGCTCCTTTTGTGGTGCATTTGCACCGCTGCAAACCTATAAAGATGTCCCGATGCCATCGCAGCTGCACAGCGCTGTTTGGACGCTGCGCAGCTGCAACATCATAGCTGTGTGCGCCATGTGGGTGGCGCTGCACAGCTGCAATGCCCTCATCATGTGCTAAGGTTGCGGGGTGTATGCACGCGCTGCCCTGAGGCAATCCTAGCACGTCATGGGCGCGCCACAAAGGGCCCATCTGTACAGGGCCAAAGTGATCAAATTGTGAGCCCTTTCCAGCCTGGTCCTTCCACATGTTTTGTACTACAGATTCCATCATGCCTGGATGGGTCTGCTTTGAACTGTAGATATAAAGAAGAAAGCTGGGTTGAGGAAGGTTGGTTTGGAGTATCATTTGCCATTTGATTAGATCAGTCAATTTAAACCTTTCAGATAGATCAGGCAGCTGATTTTTAACTGTTTTAATTTAAATTTTAATACAAGAAAGTATTTAAATCTGCAGATAGCTGGCATAATCAAGAGAGGCCCTGTTTTCTAAGATGATGTTTACAGAGGGGCATACAGGCATTATCTGACAACAAAGGATTGATTTGAATTTTGTGCAGATTTATGAAGGTTTGGGTAGTTACTTGATTAATTTTTGTTTTGACAAAAATACATGCTGCATTTGCTTATGAACTTAATCTGGAAGTATGCCGCATTGAACACAGTGAAACTTTCTTCTATGTAATCATTTATTTGATTGCACAAACAGATTTTCATTAGTTGGGTAATAACCCAGTTTTCAATTCATGCCAGGCAATTTCTATGGGTCAGATCCAGATATCTCATCATTAAAGATGGCAAATGGATGTTGACCCTTTGGTTTTTTTTTGTTAATTGCCTTTGAGCTGACTTCAGCTCAAGGCAGCCCTATGTATGAGAGACCTCCAAGTCACTGTATCCTCAACTGCCTTGCTTAGCTCCTGCAGATTCATGGCTATGGCTTCTCTGACTGAGTCTATCCTTCTGGAATGCAGCCTTCATATTTTTCTGTTGCCCTTCACTTTACCAAACATTATATTATTTTCTAGTGAGTCCTTTCTTCCCATGATATGCCCAAAATATGACAACCTCACTTTAGTCATCTTTGCTTCCAAGAGGAATTCAGGCCTGATCTGTTCCAGGATCCATTCACTGGCCTTTTCAATGGTCTATGGTATTCTCAGACATCTTCTCCAGCATCACATTTCAAATGAGTTCATCCCCCCCCCCTCCCCGTCAGCTTTCTTCACTCTCCACCTTTCACAACCATACATAGAAATGGGAAATGCGGTGACATAGACAATCCTAACTTTGAGATTTAATGATATATTTTTAGACTTTATGATCTTGCCTAGTTCTTTCATAGCTGCCCTTCCAAATCCTGGTCTTCTGATTTCTTGACTGCAGTCTCCTCTGTGATTAATGATTGAGCCTAAGTATGGAAAATCTTGAACTGTTTTGATCTCTTCACCATCTACTTTAAAATTATGTAGGTGTTGTCCTTAGAATCCGTTAAATACATAGAGGATCAGTGAACCTGCAGAGTGGTAGGAAACATATGTAGAAAAACATAATGAAGCACCTTCTGTGAATAGAGAAGAAAGTGCCTCCAACTTATTTCCTTCAGTCTTCCCTTTCTCCCTCAGCCTTTTGCCCCTTCACCTGCTCTACTCTCTTAGGTTTCTCAATATTCAGGAGAACATTGTATGAGGTTTTAGAGATCTAGTGGAGAACAGGGAGCGAGGGAAGGGTTGATGGGAAGGTTAATTTTCACCTGCCTCTTTTTCAAATTGATATCTAGCCCCAACCCAGAGTGGAAAATTTGCACCCCACCTCTGCTGTCATCCTAAGCATGTGCTGCTGTTTATCTTCATAACCTTTCTCAGATGCAATACATGTAAAATTGTGTTGATTGATTTAGGAATGTTCAGATTGGCTTTCCTCTAGAGATAAATATGTTGCTGCAGAAGCATCACCACATTATGTTGTAGCAAATATGCGAGGTACACTTGTTTTCATTAGATCCATACAGGTTTACAGCATGAAATAATTTGGCCGTGTCAGCCCAGCTGTGTCCCACTGGATGAAAAGCTCCTGCCTGAACTTCTTAAAGAAGCAGGATATGTTACTCATATGGTGGGGAAATGGCATCTAGGAATGTACAGAAAGGAATGCCTTCCAACCCGAAGAGGGTTTGATACTTATTTTGGTAAGTGACACAAATATTCCTCCTTCCTTTATTTACAATACCACCACCCTCTAGAACTTGCTATGGCTTTATAGTTTACTTAGAGCAAACTTGGGGGATAAACGGGCCTTTAGGTGTTAACAAATTCCACTGACCATCAGCCTCTCCCAGCATGGCCACTGGTCAGGTATGATGAAAACTGGTCATACAACAACATCTGGATGTCTTAAAGGAAATGGGGAAGCTATGTACAGAGAACAATTTCAAAGAGTTGATTTGTGCAAGTGTAGTAATCTGATATGTCAGCAGGAATTTACTTGGCCTTCTTTTAAAGACATAGGCCTGTTACAGACGGGCCTAAAAGTGTGCGCTCCGCGTGTGCTAGGATTAGAAAGGGGCATCCTTTCTGGACGCCCCCAACCCTAGGATGCGCGGAGCGCGCACAAAATGGCGGCGGCCATTCCACACGGCCGCCGCCATTACTATGTCACGACTGCGCCGCCTCTAAACGGGGTGGTGCAGTTGTGACATAGTGGAGCCGCGCGAGGGTACTTAGTGCACCCTTTCCGCAGCCCCAGAAGGAGCTCTGTTTCTGAGCTCCTTCCAGGTTTGCATTGCTGGGCACAGCCTTTAGATGGCTGCGCCCAGCGACGCAGAGGAGAAAGGGGCCAAGTGGCCCCTTTCTCCTCCTCCCCGCCGCTGCGGGGTGTCCTTGGGGCTTGAAGCCCCAAGGACACCCCTTTCCAGGCCTCGGGGAAGTGGCCTTTTGCCGCTTCCCCGTGGCCTGGAAAGCGGCGGATCGGGGCCTCAGCAGCTGCCGCTCTGGCCACTGAGGCCCCGGTCCGGCAGGGAAAGGGGCGGGTGCAGGCCGCCACTTTTCAGCGGTCTGTAGCACGCCATAGTTTCTAGAATGCTGCCATACTGTCCACACGTGTATTAGATGCAGCCATAGAAGCATTAGTTTACTTAATTAGTTTATATCTGTGAGCACAGCTGTCACAATCCTAGCACCCTGTGTCCAAAAATCCTTACCTGGGACACTAAATGTACATTCCTGAGCTTCTACTGTGTTATGGTCTTTGCAAGCTCTCTTCTCAACTGTGATGAAATGAAGACCATCAACAGATCATAAGTCAGATCTGTTGAATACTGTGGATGGGTGGCATAAGTTAACAGCTAGAGAACTGCTCTTTTATGTTAGGTTGTTTGGGCTAATAGAAATGTACCCTTTGTATGTTGAGTTCTCTGTGGCTGACAAAAGTAATCTCCCATGAGACCATAAAAATGTTACAAATATAATGAAACTGACATATGTTATGTATGTCGACTGAATCATTTTTTTCCTGTTCTACCTTCCATTCAGAAATCTTATTTACTCAGTGTCAATAAGCATAAATGTTTTGGCCTGTGTAGAACATAATTCCAGAACAGAGTAGCTTTAACAACATTATAACACCCTTGACCTCTAATCCACAACAACAGAGCAGAAAGTGCCTACTTGTCTTCAGGGTGGGGTTGCCCAAGTGAAAACTGAAAAGGTCACCTGGATCTTTAATACTTGTGTAGACGATGACATTTCAACAGGTGTTGCTTGTTACCTGTTTACCTGGTTATGTGACAAACAATACCTGCAGAAATCCCATCTTCTATGTTTTCAGGGTGTACGTTAGGGTATAAGGCTTGTTGTACAAAGATACACAGGGAAACACAGCAGTGTAATAGTAGGACTCTTATTTTGTTATATGAGTCTGAAGTTAGAGAGAACCTTCTAGCCCAAGTTAGGTGCTAGGCAACATCACCCTCAATATGTACTCAATACTGTTGATTAGCTCTCCACCTTGGAAACCTTTGCTAACGCATTAACCAAGTTAATGCTTTAGAGGATTTAAAAAAAATGTTGGGCCCTATAGTAGTTGTTTCAATATTTTGCCCTCTGGATATTTTAAATTCATTTCCTAAGAACACAAGAGAGAATGGCCAGTCATAAGGATATGGGGAAATAAATCCAAAACATGTGAAGAGCCAAAGATTGAGAACCACTGGTCTACAGCTACTGCATCACTTTGTTCCTAGGCTCCTAGTTCTTTTTATAGAAATCTATGCCAGTTATGAATTGTAATTTGTAACATTCAGTAATTAATTGATTGCAAATTTGTATTGAAACCGAGTAATAGAAATAACAGTGGTGGAAGTGAAACCCACAAAAGTAAGAGGAAAGTGAGGGAGAAGCTGACAGGTATAATAGTCATAATGGTCAAATTGGAGACCTGTATATCATCCATATATTTTTGAATGGCTATATAGACTGTACTGAGGAAGAATGTTTCACACTGTTATCCTGCTGTATGCAAAATACTGCTCCAGCTTTGCAGGAGGCATAACTGTTTTGAAGGTGAACGGGTGTGGCAATGACCATTCTTAGGGAAAGAATTGTGTTTGTTTTCATAGAATCATAAAATCGTAGAGTTGGAAGAGACCACAAGGGCCATCCAGTCCAACCCCCTGCCATGCAGGAAATCCAAATCAAAGTATCCCCGACAGATGGCCATCCAGCCTCTGTTTAAAGACCTCCAAAGAAGGAGATTCCACTACACTCCGAGGGAGTTTGTTCCACTGTCAAACAGCCCTTACTGTCAGGAAGTTCCTCCTAATGTTGAGGTGGAATCTCTTTTCCTGCAGCGTGGACCCATTGTTCCTGATCCTGTTCTCTGGAACAGCAGAAAACAAGCTTGTTCTCTCCTCAGTGGTTTTATAATGTACCTTGCTAAAATAAAGGGCTTGCATGGTGTAATCTTTCATATGTGTTACTTATTTCAAGCTTTTCATAAATGCTATAAAGGGCCAAATTAGAAGCTGACAGAGCACTTAAGTCAGTAGAAAATATTTCAGGAGAGTATCCACTACCCCTTGAAAAAACTGCAGGTCATCTCTGTGTTAATTTCTCATCACTGACTCATGATAAAGTAGCAGTCAAAAGATTACATTTGGAAATGGACTTTCCAAATTTGGAAAAGAAAAAGATAGCTGAGCTTTACAGGACTTTGGGGCTTTACTGGTGCAGGTTGGAACAGGTCTCACAGGAAGATACTTTTTGGCTGCAATGGAGAACTGAAATTTTATGGCATTCTTTTACAGCCCTTTTCCCTATTGCTCCTCCACCTTTTTTATGAAGTGGGGAAGAGGTGAGTATTTTGCCTGCATGATGACACTCTCACTGTGACATCCAAAACCACAAGCTGCAGACTTATGAGCTTTTATGACTAAAACATGTCATTTTCCCCTGCATTATTTTTTTCCCTGCTGTCTTTACCTGATGAAGAAACCAGCAACCTTCAACAGTTAGTGTAATGATTTTCATGCCTTCTGGTTGACCCAATAAAGGTATCATCAATGTGTATTGTGGATTTTGAATTTAGAAATGGTGGTAGTTAGTCCTGAACAGTGACTGCCTTATTCACCAGTTGGTGTCAGCACCAGATCAGAAATGTGCATACCTGTACAGTTTGCAGGAAAAATACTGTGATCAGCATGGTACCCTGTGAATATAAAGAGCACA
The DNA here is from genome assembly GCF_019175285.1 of Sceloporus undulatus. Lineage (NCBI taxonomy): Eukaryota > Metazoa > Chordata > Lepidosauria > Squamata > Phrynosomatidae > Sceloporus > Sceloporus undulatus. The sequence continues at coordinate 292,281,246 of NC_056523.1, read as the reverse complement.
ACAGTGTTATCTTCAGCTGTTTCTAAAAGCATTGTGCAGTTTACCAAATGATGCTAATTTTAAAAACATAATTCAGCTGCTTTTATACATTATCAAGTATGCATTTGTTGATACTGTTTTAGGGGATTTTTACACTTGTTACAAAATATATTGCCAAATGAATTGTTGACTCATTTTATTTTATTTTTAACATGTTGTTTCCACATTTCCCCTCCCCTTCCCTGGCTTCATAAACAAATCTACTTTTTCAGTGAATTTAAAAGAGAATTGTGACTCTTGCTGTCATTTCTGTTTTTATGGCTGTTCTTTTGATGTTTGGATATGATTACTCTGTTTTCCTTTTATGTTAGGGTACCTTCTTGGAAGTGAAAATTACTATTCTCATGAGCGCTGTGTGCTCATCGTATCAAAGAATGTAACCCGGTGCGCTCTTGATCTTCGAGATGGAGAAGAAATTGCAGCTGGATTTAAAAATATGTACTCTACTAATATATTTACACAAAGAGCACTAGATCTCATAGCAAATCATCAACCTGAGAAGGTACCCTTTCTCTGTTTTTCTTAAAACATATAAAGCTGGTATTAATACATTTTGATGCAATTCTGATTAAACACAAAAGAAGACACTGGGCTATAGTTCTGTGCCTAGCCACTTAACTAATGCTTAGGACAAAGGTCTCATACCTGCAGTGTGTATAGAAACACCTTTTGGGGGCTACATCTTCCAGAATCCCCCAGCCAACATGACCAGTAAAAATGGGAAATTTCCTAACTTCTGCTTGTACCTAGAAATATAGTTGGTCCTCCTTAATCACATATTCTGCATCCACAGATTCCATCTGTCAGAGCTTGAAAATATTTCTCAAATAAAACTGAAAAAGCAAACCTTGATTTTGCCATTTTATATAAGGGACATCATTTTACTGTGCCATTGTATATAGTGCAACTTGAGCATCCACAGATTTTGGTGTCCATGGCGGGAGGGGGGGGGCTGGATCCAAACCATAGTGAATACCAAGGGCCCATGGTACACAGAATGTCATGCTTTACCTTCATAGAAGAATTTGTATCTTCCATTATTGTAAGGACACTGTACAATTTTGTATAAAAACTTTCCATAAAATCTTAAATGTTGAGGGCAAGTACAGAATGCAAGAATAATTCTTTGCTAGAACAAAGGATGTAAAATGGGAGGAGTTTTTAAAATCTTTTATTAAACTCTGTGCCCCTTGGAGATAAAACTGACAGGGCTTTGCTGTGGATGGTTTCTTGTCATGAGGTCATAATTTGCTTGTAGAAGGACATTGTTAAAAAATTAACAATATTTGTTTACCAACCAATAACTCACATCATCTGGCAAGCTAATCAAGAAATAAAAAATGAAGAATAGCCTTCTCTGATTGAGAACACACACACCCAGATGTGGTTTACTACAGCTCCATCTCATACACATCCCAGCCACCGTATCTATTTTATTGAGGAAGTTGTAATCAAGCACATCTGAAGGATATTAGATTGAGGAAGCCTGGGGTAGATCATGTCTATTAATAAAAGCACAAAAAATAGAAATTCATTTAAAAAACCCTCCTTATTCTTGACAATAGAAGTAGTTGCAGATGGAAGCTTGTTAGGCATTCTTTTGATTCTCGCATTTAATGCTTTGATATCTTTCTTTGTGTATATTTTGTAGCCTCTCTTTCTGTACCTTGCTCTACAATCTGTCCATGAGCCTCTTCAAGTACCTGAGAAGTACACAGAACAATACACTTTCATTAAAGATGAAAAGAGGCGCAAATATGCAGGAATGGTATCCATTCTGGATGAAGCTGTAGGAAATATCACTGCAGCCCTGAAGACATATGGACTTTGGGACAACACTGTTCTCATTTTTTCTACAGGTAAAATTGAATAATTATATATATAGACATGTGCTGCATATATAATTACATTTTTAATTATCTTGCTGGAATATTTAACTGGCATAATGGTATCATGGCTGGGGAAGGGAATAGCGTGAAGTGATAGAATTGCAGAGATGTTGCATTGCCAGTTGTGGGTGCCCTGAGAACAGCAACTGGAGAGACCTCTTGGGGTCCTGCCACAACTCCTTGCCCTACAGAATCTCATGACAAGGAGCATGCTGTGGATACTGCCAGGCTGAAAAGATAGGTTTTTGATATCGGCTTGGTCATTTCTAACCATAATCGTGAATCCTCATCATTTACAATATTGTAAATTCAGTTTATGATATTGTACCTGCTGCACAGGTTGCCAGTCAGTATTTATTTGTATTAGAAAAAAATAAAAATCTTTTTAAATGGTATGAAATGTATACTGTATACTGTAGAAAAAGCAGTCAGTGAGGTCCACAAAAACAACAAGAGTGAGAGCCATTTTGTGCCTTAAGTATTATTTCTTGAAAGCATTATTCACCTTCTGGAAGTCCTGGAACTTAAAGAAACCAAAGAATGTTTGAAACCACCTTCTGCCCCTTATTTGGATAATATATTCCTTCTGAATATCTGTGAATATCCCTGCTTTATACCAACCACAGTTTGATTTTTAAGACTGAGGAAGGTTTGTTTTCTAGGTTTATTTGCTTATTTACCCTGCCCTTCAGTCAAAAGCCTCCCAGGGTGGTTTACATATGTAGTATTTTTGTGGGTTTTTCGGGCTATGTGGCCATGTTCTAAAAGAATTTATTCCTGACGTTTCACCAACATCTGTGGCTGGCATTTTCAGAGAATGCTGACCTGGAAGAGAGTGGGTATATAGTATCCAGGATACTGGCGAAACGTCAGGAATAAACTCTTCTAGAACATGGCCTCATAGCCCGAAAAACCCAGAAAAATCTATGGATGCCGGCCATGAAAGCCTTTGGTTTACATATGGTTAGAATTCAAAGCCATAGCCTTGTTACTCTGGAAAATCAGTGCACATAGGGATCTAGTAATAGTGCCACTATATTCTGCTTTGGTCAGTCCCCATCTGGAATTGTGTGATGAGCTGATGAAGGGTGCCCAGTTAGAACATATCCACAGATTCCAGTCCATCTCTAGTGGGTTGAATAGACATAATGGTTTCCTGGCACACTACACATAATTCAACACTGTCTAACCCTCTCCCTCCCATCCTTATGAAGGTGCCGTTGACCAGTTCATCACATGTCTTCCCTGATTCCTACGCTACATTCTATTACTCATTCATATGGGCATCTACTCTCCTGGGCTTTAGGCAATATCCTTCATCCTGCCTTTGTCCCCCAACTACCATCATTACTTGGGAGGACTTTCTTCTGATTGGACATGTATGGAGGTGTACTGTCAGTCTCACATCCAAAGACACTGGAACAGAGTAAAAAGACACTTCCTTTATGCTTTCTGACTACACCTTCCAGACTCCCACTGGTTATACTGGCCTGGGTAAGTTATAGCCCCCCAAATAATATATTTGTTAAATTATTTTGTTTTAGAAATTAATGGCAGTAGTAATAACAACAGAAAAATCATACTTGGTACACTGAGTGTCATCAAATATCAGGGCATCACTTAGAGCCATTGAGTGTATTGTGACAAAGTTTTCAAAACAGCAATAAGAGACAGTTAAAATTATTTGCTTGCAGGGTTGACAATCAGGAGGTAGTTATTAATAAGTTTCCATTCTATCTAAATACCAAATTAAACTATTGATTTCAATTAACCTTGTCATGTATTTCTCGGTAAGATTAACATGTTCTCTGCATTTATAAATTTCCTGGAGGTCTTTAAACAGAGGCTTGATGGCCATCTGTCGGGGATGCTTTGATCGAGATTTCCTGCATGGCAGAGAGTTGGACTGGATTCTATGATTCTATTCAACAAAAACATTTTAAAGATACCTTTTTACTTTTGCAAGAGCCAGCACCCCAAAATAACAGAATTTTGGGCATCTTGTTCAGGTCAATATAAAAGGAAACGTTTTCCAATATTGAATCAGTTATGTTCCTTATAATAAGGGACACCTGCCAACCCTGTTAGGAACAAGCTTTCTGGCTTCAGATAATGAATATCCCTTAAATAAGGGATAGCTGGCAACCGTATTTGGTTGATTCATTCAGACTATATCCGCACTGCTGAAATAATCCAGTTTGACACCAAGTTAACTGCCATGGCTCAATGCTATAGAATTCTGGGAACTGTAGTTTTGTGAGACATTCAACCTTCACTGTCAATGAACTCTGGTGCCACAACAAGCTACAGTTCCAGGAATTCTATAGCATTGAACCATAGCAGTTAAAGTGATTATTTATGCAGTGCAGATGCAGCCTCAGATGGTTATTTAACGAGCTATACACTTAAAAAAATAGATGTGTTCCTAGACATTACTTCTTTAACAGAAACTTTGGTACCAGAGACAGAAATGACAGGGAAAAAATAGGAATAGGTTCCTATACCACAAAAATAAACACACTCAATTTCAGCAAACTTTTTGTCTAAATCTAACCATATGTACATGTGAAATGAAACAATCAGGTCAACTAAGCCTTGCATAAATAAAAACAATTTCAGCCTTCTGGAGATGATGTAAAATCTTCTTCCCAAATGCATCCAGGGACATTTTTTTTCTTTCACCAGCCCTCACCATTTTTTGTGATTTCCATTTTGGTGGCTAAACAGATCTATGAATCTGTGCTCCACCGGATTCCAAAAGATGTTACCTTGGCGGTTAAAATGGTACTATTGCACTATTGATTGTGCAATATGAAAGGGCTCTAAGGAGTTTATCATATGGGGGAAATCCTGTGCAGAAATGGGGATTTAAATCAGAAAAAAACTATTTAACCACGTATTTCTCAAAATTAAAAGTAGGTTGATTTTCACACAACATCGTTGTTATAATAGTATTAACCCAAATGGAAAGTAGACAAAAGCCACCCCTTTTTTAATTTTGGAAAATCCCAAAAGTAAAAAGGGGTGGGTTTTGTTTTTTTTTTACTTTCCGTTCTGGTTAACACCAGTTTAACAACAATTTCTGTGAAAATCAACCTGCTTTTGCAGGTTTTTTCAGCTTTTAAATCTCGTTTTTGCATGGGATTTCCTCCATGTAATAAACTCCCAAGATATGAAAGGTTGTCCCTGTTGTATCTGATGCTGGCCAGAAGAGGGTGCCACAAGAGTGGAATAGGACTTCTCTTTTGAGAATTGTGTTCATATTGTTAGGAGTCCATATACTAACTTATTTCCACTCTGACTAGTGTTACTTTTAAAATTTTCTTTATTTGAAATGTAGCCCTTTTATTTTCCACTACTTCTACTAGGAGTTCCCAGAGTTTGTCACACTATTTTTTTCCAAGGACAGCAAAACAAATGTGTGTTTTCTTCCACGGACAGCTGCCCCAGATTAGTCAACATCCTGTTCCTATCTGGCATCCTGGAGACAGTTTGTGTCAGGCCTTCTTCTGGTAGCTGTAGCAATGAAGGTCCTCTTGACAACCTGAGTTGGGGTTGTACCGAGGTCAGTGAGTCTGACTAGGGCTGAGAGATCCAAGTTCAAACCCTCTGTCAAAACTCGCTGGCAAACTTGAGTTAGTCACTATCTTTGAACATAGCCTGCCTCACTAGATTATTGAGGAAAGGGGTATTATGTACACTGTCTGACTCACTAGATTATTCAGGAAAATATTATTCTGCTTTTTGGAGCAAAAGAAATAGGATATATAACAACAATATATATGGCATGTATACAGGACTACATTTATTGCTGTCTTTCCCCCACATGTGACTTAACACCTAGCATTTATATAGGATATGTTAGGGGTCCAAAGAGAGTATCAGAAAGAACATCCATTGAAGGTAGACCAATGTAGTTATTGTATTGCTGTATTGTGGACAGTAATGTGGTTGTGGCTGACAGACTTTTGGGTATCTTATGAACACTTCATAACTAAGCTAGGTTATAAATTAGGGTTCACTGAGTCCTTATAAATTACTTCCCCTCATGTGCTCTGCTATGCATACCTTTCAGATGTCCCAATCAGTTGTATCATTACGGGGGTGCGGACTGCATCAGGAGACACCCTAAGGGCTTGACACTTCTGCCCCTCAAACACCTACCTTTTGGCAATGGGCTGTGGCATTCATTTGCTTCCCTTTAAAATGCTTTAAGAGATAGTGGGAGTGGTGTGAAGTTCAGTGGCAGGAGAAAAGAGCCCCCAGAATTTTTTTAAATTAAAATTTTAAATTTTACCACAGGGACAGTCCAAATTAATCCTCTGTCAGTCTACTTTTTCAGCAGCTTTTAAAATGTCCCAGTTTCTCTTTTTCTCCCACTTTCCCCTTTCGTCCTCAGCTTACTTCAGTTGGTGCAAACTGAGTTCAAAGTACTTTGCAGTCATTTAAATCAGTGGGGGGTGGGTGAAATCTTGCCTTTCCCAATAGGCTCAGTCAAAAATAAACTGTTGCAGCCTCCCCTAGTTTATATATTCTTCCTCATTAATGACTTTCATCATTTTGATCACACTCTGATTTTATTTGTCCACATGTATCCTGGTTCTCATATGTAAAATATGAAGTGTATGTGCTACTGTCAAAGGAGGAGAGGTTCCAGATCCTCCCATGGATCCAGCTCATACTGCTATTACTTTTCACTGGTGGGGATATAGAAGGGATACTCTTTTTGAACCTTCGGTGCTATCTCCAAGAGTTTAAGCATGTTAGAAGGAGAGGAAAGAGCAAAGCCTGATTCACAGACACAGTGCTGTTTAGAAGAGCTTCATCTGTTTCTTTGTCAGGAACCTATGACAAAAGGGGTCATGCCCACATGTGAACAGTAGTTCAACCTGCCATTGTGCATCACTTCAGGGACCCTAGTGGACTGAGAGATGGTAAATAAATGCCTTGAATAAATAAATATTGGCCAGAATGTATTTGGTATCTGTATGTCTCTTTACAAGTTCTTCTTTTTTCTTCTTTATTTTAGCTTTTAGAGGGAATCATGTTCTTTATGCAGATACTATACAACCAGTTTTGAAATTATCAATTTTAAATGGCTAACATAAGATAATGGCTTTGGAGTTCAAACTGGTGGCAAAATAAAAACTATACATACTTTAAGTTATCTGTATGTGAGTTATAGGTCTTTGATTCAGTTTTTAAATATCCAACTTTAGTATACAGGAGCCTGATCTGATTCTGCATAGACAAGAATACAAGCACATGTGCATCATACAGAGACAAAGAGCCTTAAATCCTTCAGTGCAGAAGTTCAAGAGTTCGATTCAGCAGGAATGCCAGAGGTCAGAAATTAACTGACTTGGTTGAGCTATGAATTGAAGCTTTCATAGAGGTTGCATAGCTGTAGTAAATACTTATTAATCCTTCCCTTTCATAAACTCTGAAAGGATTCACCCACACAATTTAAGAACTAATAATGAAAAATAAATGACATGTTTTTATTGCTATCTTTGGCACTTGGTTCTGAATGCTTTGTCCAAACTAAAATGTACAGATGAGAAGCCTGGATTCCTTCTAGGCTTGCCCCCTGCTTAAATCCAGTCCACAACCCCATGCCTTTTTAATAAGTAAAAGATTCAGACATTCCTTATTGGCACCACCCTGTATAATTCTTGGCATATTTAGTCTCTCTTTTTATTGTGCCTAATATAGATAGCTAGATTTCAGACTTGTCAGATGGACTTGGTTCTTCTTGCCAAAAGGGATTCCAGATGCCACATGCTTCTTGTTGCTGGTTTACTAACTTATTGCTGTAGCTTTAAATTTTAATCTGAAATATTAAATGGCTTTAAAGTTTTTTTTAAAAAAGGTGACTAAAGAGAAACATGATAAAGGTTTTATAAAATTATGTAGGGTGTGGATAATGTGGCAGAGAGAAGCTTTTCTCTCTTTTACTAGAGAACTTGGGTCACCCAATAAAATTGATTGGCAGTAGGTCCTCATGAGACAAGAGGAAAGTAGCACTTCACACAATGTATGATTAACTTAAAGAGTTGTGATAAAAGAACTTGGGAAAGCTACTTTGGGGGGGAGGGTTATAGCTCAAAGAACTGTGCAACCAACATGGCCATTGTAATCCAAAAAGTGATTTTTCTGAGCTGAGGGTGATGGTTGGGTTTTATGATTGTAAAGACTGATTATGAGGACTGCACCTATCTGTAGCTGTTACCTGTGGTAGTCAGTGAAGCATCCATGCCCAAAGGGTCTGTATCTCTGCTCACCAGTTGTTTGAGAGCAAGCAGTAAGTTATCTCAGTTATTTTTGTGCAGTGTTTGTGGGTTTTACAAGGGCATCTGACCGGCAGGTTACCTTTGGAAACATGATACTAAGCTATAACATGATCCTTGGTCTGATGGCTTATCTTTGTAAAAGAACAATAAACTTTGTTTGATTACTGTAGCGAAGCTGGGCTGTCATCAATCTTTGTAGCAGCTTCAGTCCAATTTAACTGAGAATAAAAGTATATAATATAACACTTGTAAATATTTAAAACAGTAAATACAATTAAGTAGTCTTGTCTTGGCATAGTTCACTGTTACATGCCCCCTCCCCCCCAAAAAAAAGAAAGAAAGAAGAAATATGTTTTATGACTAGAGCCTATGTTATGAAGTTCAGTCAGGTTGCCCAAGATCTGTGCATTTAATTGCATTCACTAATCATATTTATGTTTATACCCTAAAGGCACCAGATCCCACCTGATATTGGAAGCTAAACAGGGTTAACCCTGGTTAGTACTTGGATGGGAGACTGCCAATGAATACCAGGTGCTTTAGGCTACTAGCAAAACTGCCTCTAAGTATTCCTTGCCTAAGAAAACCTTATAAAATTCATGAGGTCCTCATAAGTCAACAGGTGACTTGAAAACACATACATACAAGCATTCACATTTATGTACTTTTAAAAGCTTCTAGTTACAGTGCAGATACATGGAACTAATCTCCAACATCCTTTGCCTTCTTCATCTTTTGGAAAAGCTACAGGATCAAACTTAACATGAGCTTAATCACGTGGCTCCAGGCTTATGTGGAAGACTTGTTTTCTAACAGATAGCCATGAGAAGGCACCTGATCCAGTTTGGGCCCTTTCAACCATCAGTTTATATTACACACACACAATCCATTCAAAATAAATGGGAATTTGATGTATAATATCAATTGCTGTTCAGAACTCTAGATATGGATTATGCCAAAAAGCAGAGGTCAGAGAGTTTGACCCCTGTGCTCACATGTTGGGTTTGACATTTTTGGCCCCTCTTCTGGTTGTTTGTTAAAAACAACCATTACATGCAGTTTTGTGGGAAGGTTTCATCCACTTTATTTAATTCTCAGAAAGTGATTTAGATTAAAGTAGTGAGAAGTGACGAAATATTTAAGCACTGCCTTTTATTCCCCAACTCTCCCCTATTCTAAGTTATCCCATTCCTTAATATCCTACACATGAACAGAAATTATTTATATTTATTTATTTTATGTCACCTTTGTCCCAAACTGGACTCATGGCAGTTCATAAAGGGTACTTAAAAATAGTACAATTTTAAAAACAGAATTGAAAGCATCACATTAATATAATGAGTTAAACATATAAAATATTAAAAACATACAGTCGGGTCTCTGTATCAGTGAGCTAGCTATCTGTGAATTGGCGCATGCGCAGATGGCCCTGACCCATTATTAGGAATGGTGGTGGTGTACATGGATGCACCAACACAGATGCACACATTTTGGCATCCATTGACAATAATGGGACTTGAGATCCCACAATTTTTAATATCCATGGTGGGGGGATCAAACCCCTGCTGATACAAAGGGCCAACTGTACTAAATTTAAAATGTCACACAATTAAAAAACATACAAAAGCAGACACCTCAATTAGAAACTTCTCTGGGTAATATTACATATTAAAAGCTTACTTGAACAGAAAAGTTTTTGCCTGCCAATGAAACGAGAGCAGGGAGGGGGTCAGCCTAGCCTCTTGTGGGAGGGAGAAGAGCTCCTTTCATTCACAAATGACTTTTGCCTTAGTAGAGCTATCCCACTCTCAGGATGAAGAAAGAGGTGGTTTTTGCCCCCTGTCTCCAGCCCTAGTGGAACTCAAAATGAGGCTTTTGAGAACAGCGAAGGGTGTAGCTGCTACGAGAAAGGGAAATACAGTCAGTCCTCCATATCCATGGTTTTTTTTTAATCCACAGTTTCAAGCATTCATGGCTTGAAAATACTGAAGAATATATACATTCCAAAAAGCAATTCTTGATTTTGCCATTTCAAAGAAGGGACACTATTCAACTTCCATTTAATGGGACTTGAGCATTCACACATTTTGTTATTCACAATGGATCCTGGAACGAAATCCCAGCAGAAACCGAGGGCCCACTGTAGGTGAAAATGGATATTCTCCATGGTGTAGCCACTGGGCACTTTCTAAATGGGACTTTTCTGTACTAGAAGAAAGACATTCTACTGAATCCAGTTTAGTTCATGTGTTTAGAATACATATTCAGTAACTGTGCTGCACTTTGTATTAACATAGAGTACTAGCCATCATCTCTGCACTAAGACAAGTTTATTAATAAATATTACATTTGCCATGCCCTGCTACATGAGCAGTGCATTTTTACCATATTTCCCTCCCACAAAAAACTGTGATTATATAATTCCCTGGGAAGCGGTTCTGTTTTTCTTGTATGTTAAAGAGCTTCACCTTTAGGTGTTCTGTGTAATTTCTCAGATTCCGTAAATGGTGTGGAATGAGACAGTGAAATGTTACGACTTGCTACAAGCCTGCTGAGGTTTTAAAACCATCAAATGATTTTCTAGTTAATTAATAGCCTGTCTTTTTCTTGACAAGGAACAAGCTGATCTGTCACCACAGCTCAAAAGCTGATTGTGTTCTCGTTTGATTAATCAGGTCTCCTGGCTTAAGCCAAACTTCATTGGTGCATGCCTGTCTGCACTCAGTGTCACAAACCACTTACAATAAACAAGCAAAAGTTTTACCCACTTTATTCCTTCCCTTTTTGGTTGGATTTGATCAAAACAATGCAATTTATCCTTATAAACCAAAAGAGCATTTAGGCCTCATTTGCACACATTTTTCCTAGACAAGTTTAGCATGTGAGAAAGTTTGCCCATGTATGTGAAAGCAGAGATATGTACTGCTTCCATATAATCCGCCCCACACCCTCAGGTCCTCTGGGAGGAATCTATTGCAGCCTTTAAAAACCAGACTAACTGCTACCTCCCAGAGGGCCGTCTCTGCAATTGCTCCCAAACTATGGAACGGTCTGCCAGATGAGATCCATCAAATTGCCAGCTTAGACAGCTTTAAAAAAGCTGTCAAGACGGATCTCTTCCGGCAGGCCTTTCCTGAATAAAAGTGCCAGGCCACAGAATAACTGCCCTTCACATCATGTATCAGCCCACCGCTCTGTCCTCACTGTATTTTATTGTGTTTTTAATAGATGTTTTAATTGTAATTTGTTTAATCCTGTTTTAAGGAGGGAATTTGGGACATAAATTTGTAAATGTAGATTTTAACATGTTGTAGCCGCTTTGATTATCTTGTCACAGAAAAGCAGGATATAAATAAAAGTTTTATTATTTATTTATTAGCTATATGGGCACAAGCTACCCACTACAGTGCAGTGATATCCCAAGGACACCCATGCCCATTAACTACAAAGGGATATCAAAGGGTATCAAAAGAGAAGCTGGCTGTGGTTTCTAAGCAGTGTTCGGGTTGCTAGGAATATCCCAGCTTTGCGGTACAACACCTGTAAATATCCAGCCAGGATGGCACTTATCAAAATAGTTCAGGACTACCTTGTGGCATTTCCAACCAGAGGTGAAGGACAAGATAGTGCACCCTTTAGTTTCTTGCACAAAACCCAACTGCTCTAGCAGTTGGATCATTTGTCAACACTGGCTATGGAGGAGTAGCTACACTTACGGCCTGTTTGCACCGAGGAATTATAGCACTATTATCCCACTTTAACTGCCATTGTACTTCCTATGGAATCCTGGGATTGGCAGTTTAGAGAACGGCATTTAGAATTCTCAGCCAAAATGTTCCAGTGACTCACCAAACTACAGGCCTCAGGATCCCATAGGATTTTGCCATGGCAACTAAAGTACAACTGTAGGACTGTAATTGTGAGCTGGGTACTCATTTTACTGACTAAGGGCCTGACCAGACAGGCCAAAATAAAGCTGCTTCAGGTCACTTTGGAGGTATGTTGTTTAAATGATGGATGCATCCTAAAAGGCCGGAAGCTGCACCAAAGCTACACTCCAGTTCTAAGGACTGGAGCGTAGCTTTGGCACAGCTTCTGGCCTCTTAAGATGTGTGTATCATTTAAACAGCATACCTTCAAAGTGACCCGAAGCAGCTTTATTTTGGCCTGTTTGTTGGGCCCTAAGGAAAGAATGGAAGGCTGGGTCATCCTTGGAGTCCTGGGATCTAATTCAGTCTTGTGGCTGCAGTACCAGCATTTAACCAGTGTACCACCTGGGCTCTTTATAGACTGAGAGAAGTAATAGTGCCATTCTATTCTGCTTTGATCAGACTTCACCCGGAATACTGTGAACTGTTCTGGGCAAGCTAGAGCTTGTCCAGAGGAGGACCACTGAATGGGAAAAGGTTTAGAAACCATGCCCTATGAAGAATGGCTTTGGAAGTTGGATATGTTCAGCCTGGGGAAGAGAAAGTTAAGAGGTGACATGATAGCCATGTTTAAATGTTTGAAGAAATGTTACACTGAAGATGGAGCAAGCTTATTTTCTGATGCTCTAGAGAAAGTGACATAGAGGAATGGATTAAAACTACAGTAAATGAGATTTAACCTTTACATTAGGAAGAATTTCAACAGTAGAATACACTTCCTCAGAGCGTGGGGGTGTCTCATTCTTTGGAGGTTTTTAAACAGAACCTGGAAGACAATATTGGGAATGTTTTGATTGTGAATTTCTGCATGGCAGAGAGTTGGAGTGGGTGGCCTTGTTGTCTCTCCCAACTCTATGATTCTGTGGAAAAAAATCCATGATGCTGTGTATCACCTGTTATACAATTTATCTGGCTGCACACTGCACATGTGCTATGTCCAGCAATCAGTCTGAGCAGATCTGCATGATAATCCTTACAGAAGAGTCTGTGCTTTTGCATGAGAACCATGATGCACATATAACTGAACAGAATGCATGTGATACAAAGCTGTTATCTAGATTCAGTTTGAAAAATTGTGTGTGTGCAAGGATTAATTAGTGAAAGGTTTGTAACATGTGATGGCAGTGTGCAAAAAAAAAAAAAAAACCCTGGAAAAATAAAAAGGTGTCTTAGACGCAGTACAGACCGCCGTATAATGGTGGCCTGCCGGTGCCTGTTTTTCATCCGGAGGGAAGCAGCCGCCGCCAAACCACATGGCTTCCCTCCACTGGAAAAAGAACCTGAAAAAAGCGGGTTCTTTTAAAGCCGCAGGGGCGATGTAACAAGTGCACCACTGGTGCAGTCGTTATGTAAGCACCACACGGTGACTTGTGGATGCCGTGTGGTGCTTACGTAACTATGGTGGTGCCCGTGTATACAGAGCGCCACCATACTTATGCCACTGCCACGTACAAGGGTTGCGGGACATGCGGTCACTCCGCCCCCGTGCAACCATAGTACGTGGCCAGTCTGATGCAAAGCGCAGGTCTGGACTGCACCTTAGACTCATTCCTACCTGACTTTGCTCTGTGGATGGACTTCCTTCTTCTCTGTATTTAATTATCTATCCTACACAGCTCTTGCAATTTGCAAAGATTTGGGAAGGTATAGAGATTATTTAAAATCTGTTTAAGGATATGCTTTCCTAATTCACTGGAGAACTAAACAATATTAAACCAGTTTAGCTCTTGCTCTGTAAACCAGGTTAGCTCTTGCTCAGCCTCTGTTCTATGCATAATTTCTTGTTTTACATCATCTTATTCTTTCAAAATGCATGAAAATGTGTCATTCTGAACATCTCCAAAGAGAAAGTGATTTGGAAAACAGATGCAAAGAGGCAAAATTTCCAAATGTTTTAAACAGATCACACTAAACCCCTTCATTGGGTGTAGTGGCCTATATTTTACAGATCTGGCTCTTTAATTATAGTTGCTTTTTATTTGTGAATCATAGTGAAGAAGCTTGGCGGAGTCGGGGTTTGCAAGAGACCCAAACCATGTGCAGCTGAAATATCCCTGACACTGAATTACAGCCATGCCACGCATGCCACTAATGCTGAAATGTTTAATCCTTTGTTTTTATTGTTGGTGTTCCTGGGTTGGTTTGGGAAGCTAAGATGCTGGCCAGTTTTCATTGGCTGCAGGGATTGTTATTGGAATGGCTGACAGCTGTCTGCCAGGCTGTCTGCAGAGCCTTCCTGCGCTCACTGCTGTTCAGCTTCACAGAGCCATTGTTCCCATTTGAGCTTCCCTCTCCATCCCCCCCTTGCAATCTTAAAGTCTTTCCCAGCCATATCCTGATACGGTAAACCATTTAAATTAGCTCCAGATTGTTCTGTTTATTTTGTGTAAGATAAGCGACAAAGTGCAGCCACAGCCTTCCACCTCAAGTAAACTGAGGAGAAAAAGAGAGGAGGAGAAGGTAATCTCTGGAACCAAAGGCAAGCTTTCCCCAAACAAAAATAGGAGGAAGCATTCGTATGCATAAGCTAGCTCTTTCCTCTTGCCCACATAGCAAAAACTTTGCCAGCTAGTTCGGAAAGTTAATGCAAACTAAGGCTACACTTTATTTATTTATTTATTTCAAAGGAAGCTTTATTTATTTGTTTTAAAGGAAGCTGTTCTTGTACAGTTGGCAGGCGTACTAAGGAATCCCTGCTCATTTCTGTAAGCACTTTTTGGATTTTTTTTTTTTTTTAAAAATGTGGAAAACCTGTTGCAGTAATAATGCTTACAGATATCCTGTCACACCACTTCAAAAAATACTTCTGAACTTTATTGTTGTTGTGTGCCTTCAAGTCATTTCCAGTTTATGGCAAACCTAAGGCAAATCTATTGTGGGGTTTTCTTGGCAAAATTTGTTCAGAGGATATTTGCCATTGCTGTCCTGTGAGGTTGAGGGCATGTGACTTGCCCAAGGTCACCCAGTAGGTTTCATGACTGAGCTGGGAATTGAATCCTGGTCTCTAGAGTTGTAGTCCAACACTCAAAACACCACACTGGTCTGGCTCTCCACAACTCCCATAATCCCCCAATCTGCATAATCACTGGCCAGGTAGGCTGGAGGACTTGGGAAGTTATAGTCTTGAAAGTAATGTTTCCAAACTCTGTTTTCTCATATTTGTAAGTTTTGGTGGTAATCTTTCTTGCTATCCAGTAGAATTTGTGTTTGTGACTGTAAATGTCATATAACCTAAGAGTGTAAGATTGTAAAATTTGGCTCTTTAAAGTTCCTGTGCAACATCCGTGAAAGTGCCTTAGCAGTGGTCTCATTTCCTCAATGGTCTTTTTGAAGGCATTATAAATATACATCTCAATTGGGCCCTTTAAGTTTAAAAAGAAGGGCAAGAAGATCAGATAAGTACATTCTTTTCAAAAAGAACAAATTGCTTCAGAAAGCAGAGGGGAATGCCCAAACAGGGCATTCAAAATAAACTTCCTTCAGTGATTAAACACACACACACACACACATGTTCCAACCACATTTTAGCATGTTTTGACCCTTGGAATTCAGTATTCCATTCAGCAGACACAAGGTTTGGCTGTGTTCCTAAATAAACATATATGGAAGTAAGTGGACCTTACTTCCAAGAAACTAGCTGGCATCTAGAGATCTTCCACATTCAAAAACAGGGTTATAGGTGCAGAACAGCTATTTGGCTCACTCCGGTACCTTGCAGAAGAATGTGGCATGGGGAAAATCAAACTTCATATGGAAAATACTTTTCCATGTACACTGAAACATTTTTTCACAGAACACGTTTACAGCATGTGAGCGTTTATATATTTGCATGTGGCTTAATATCACTTCTGGCTGTTGGTTAGGGATGTGCTTCATATTTCAACAAACTCTGAGTCCAGAACCAAATTGGGTTGATTTGGACAGATTATGGAAATATCTAAATACATCTCCAAACTTTTACACATTTCTCCACAGGCATTCCACAGAAGGAAGACACCAAGTAAGGGAAGAGGAAAAGCAAAAATAGTTTTGTGACTGGAGGTTCTCGTTTCTGAGCACAATGAATGGTCTTGCTAGTGATCCCCAATCCCAATACTTTGGGAGAAGAATGTCAATTTAGTGTTCAATGCTTTTTGCTAGTTCTCTCCAGAAGGGAGACTTTTATAATGTTTTGCTGAAGTCTGTGGGACCCAAGAGTGTGTATCACTGGGTGCTTGTTTAGAAGATGCCATCATTTTAAATCATGAAAAAAAATATGGCTTGCTCTAAAAGAAATGGGAGTGGGAGAATATCTGAGTCTCCTGATGCCTATACTGCGGGCAAGAGGGCACTGCCAGGACACATTATGAAGAAACAAAAGGTTTCCCACTGACAAGGGGTTAGAAAAGGGTGCATTTTATCACTTTAATTTGTATCCAGAAGATATCATATGTACAGTGGAATTAGATTTACTAACATAAGGGTCATGCAGACTGGCAGCTTGGAGTGGCCTGAAGCTGCTCCAGCCCTGGTCACAGGGCCATGGCGATTGCACAGCCTGGTTTGGATCCGGGCCGCCACCACAGTTCCAGCAAAGACTGGCCTTTCCCTGCTCCTTTTAGTCCTGCCTTTTCTTGGCCAGGCAGGATCTCTGCATGGCTTCATCTCCGGCCACTCTGGGGTTATGTGTCATCTGCATGCCCCATCCCAAAAGCAGCTGGAAGCTGCTCTTTCCTGCCCGTGTGTTTTGGGCCATAGTTAAATATTTTCTATGTCTTGGTTCTGTCACTACCAAAATGCAGTCAAGAAATCAGAAAAAGCCTAAGACTTGGAGAAATAGCCATGAAGGAACTAGGTTAGATCCTCAGGTGAAAAGACATACAGCAATAGCAATAGCAAGTACATTTCTATACCACCTATCAGTGTACTTAAACACTCCCTAAGCAGTTTACAACCTGTAAGCGAATTACTCCCAACAAACTGGCTACTCATTTTAGTGACCTGCAGAAGAATGCAAGGCTGATGGACTCTGGAGCCCTGCCTGGGATCGAACTCACAAACTTGTGGCTGTAATGGCTGCAGTATTGGCATTTAACCACTACACCACCAGGGCTTCTTATCATTAAATACCAAAGTCAGAATCATCCAGGCCATAGTCTTTCTGATATATGTATTGTTGTGAAAAAATTCACTGGACGGTGAAGAAACCTGACACAGTCTAATAAAAATTATCAGGAAAAAAAAAGAAAGCTGACTGGAAGAAAATCAACTTGTTTAAAACATGATGCTGGAGATTTCTATTGATATCATGGTTGTTGTTGTGTTAGCAGTAATTGTGTGTGCCTTCAAGTTGTTTCTGACGTATGGGATACCATGGACGGACCGCTAATTAGACAAATGAATCACGTCTGAAGTGTCACTAGATGTGAAGATAATTAAACTCAGGCTGTTGTATTTGGACATATCACAAGTTGACATGACTCACTGGAAAAGATTGTAATGCTTGGTAAAGTGGAAGGCAGTAGGAAAAGAGGAAGATTGCGCCACAGTTGATTCTTTCAGTGAAGGAAGCCATGCCTCTGATTTTGTAAGGTCTGAGGAAGTCTTTTGATGACTTGGGCTCTAGGAGGTCTCCAATTCATAGGGTTGCTATACATTGAGGTCAGCTCGACAGCAAACAACAACCATCATCTACCTCATTCTGTTATACTTTTTGTGACTTTGGTGCCAGATCGAGAAGAAAACAAAAATGTCTTGAAGTGTTTGTAAATCCCAGATCATTGTACCAGTCCTTCTGAAAATGTGTATCGTATTTTCCGACATATAAAATGACTGGGCATATAAGACGACCCCCCCCCCCCAACTTTTCCAATTAAAGTATAGAGTTTGGTATATACTCGCTGTATAAGACTACCCCTCTTCCAACGCATACCAAATAAAAATTAAAAATTTTTTTAAAGCTTCAACCTGCTGGGGGGAGGGGCTAGTGCCTACGTGCACCAGCTCCCCAAGCCTCTGCTGAGGCCTGCAAAGCCTGCCTTGCATGCAGGTAGCGCCCTGGCCTACTATGGGTCAAATTAAGGGGGCCTGGCGCCCACATGCGCCAGCTTCGAGCGGCCTCCTTGGAGGCCTGGAAAGGTGGGAGCAGGTCAGGTGCTCACCGGCTTCAGAAGGCCCTGGAAGGCGGGAGGAGGCAGGCGGCAAACGCACCAGGCCATGGGGCTCTCTTGCGGCTTGAGCAGGCTGGGTTTAACCCAGCGTATAAGACGATCCCCCAATTTTTGCAAGATTTAAAAGGGTTAAAAAGTTGTCTTATATGGCAGAAAATACGGTAGTTTTATGGCTTAAAGACACATCTGCAATGTATGCTATTTTCATACAAATTCTTCCCAAACTCATGGGGAGGACAAAGGGAAGCAAATCATTCTTCCAAATCTGAACATGTCCCTTCTTTCTAAAAACTATGTAAATATACTCCTGAAAAATTGCAGGTTTCATAACTAGGGATACCACTGTTCTATATGTCATGTATGTAAAAACTGTCCTCTTTGTTGTTTTCTATGGTTGAGTGTTTGTTTGTGTGCATTTTGTAATTTCCAAACTGTAAAAGCTGCTCTTTCCACAGAGCTCCTTGCACCTTTTCACCAATGCTATAATTTTTTTATATATATATATATACCGCTTCATACCGCCTAAGCAGTGTCTAAGTGGTTTACAACTATAATTTCATCCAATTCTGCCAATACATTGAAAAATTATCCTCATTTTTAAAAACCAGTACATCAGAACTGAAATTTGTCTACATCTGTCTGAAATTTGGCAGATGTAACCCTTGTTTCTGCAACCCCTTGTAGCTCTGCCTGCAAATGTCATCCAGTTCTTACAAACAGGTGTGGGGGGACTCACAAAAGGCACTGCTTGACTTCCATTAATAATTGATTGAAGGCATAAAGGTTTTGACTCAAAGTAAAGGTTTAGATTAAGATCTGAATAGAATCAGTTGGCTTCAGATCAGTTTGACCTGAAACAGATCTGAACTGAACGTTATGGATGGTACACACATACCTACTATTTACTGTGTTTAAGGTTGATGGATGTGTATTTATTAATCAGTGGATCCCACAGGCCAAACCTAACCCCTTTCCACCACAGGAAAACACTAAGTTAATTTGTTATTTTAAGAAGAGCTTCTGCTCAGAAAGTGTAGAAATGACTTTTGTACTGTGGTTTTTCAATCCAGTAAACTTATTGTAGCTTTTACCATTGAGTGGGGAAGTCAGTCATCCACATTAGTGTGCTGATTAATTGCTATATTTCCATGCGAACATTATGTGCACGTAGTTCATACCAAATTACTCTCAGAGTACAAAAGTGATCTGCCAGCATTATTCTTGGAGTTGCCAGAGCAGAAAAAATAATTTTATTACCTCTGTTATTGTATGTATTAAATAAAAGAGACTGCTAAGTTTCATATTAAAACAGAACTCTGAAATCACTAAGGAAACACATAAGTGTGCTTATTCATTTTACATCATTTAATTGCCACATATTCTACATGGTACTGTGGATGGATTTGAAGGTCATTTACTTGCACTAAGAGAGCCCTCTAATTCAAACCAAATTCAACATCATAATTAACTTATGGGTTTTGCTACCACAGAATATTGTGATGGTCAATTAGTTAGACAGATTTAAAACTGCTTTAAAACATGCTGAAGGATTAAAAAAAAGATTCAATTGGATTTACATTAGAGTAGACATCAAGCAGGCATCTTTTGGATAAATGACTCTTAGCTGCAAATTGATTGCACCACTCTGACCACCACCATTCATGTGTGACACACAAAATCAGAGCTGGGAGGGGGAAATCAGAAAAGGGGGGAGCCACCCATTCTAATAAATTTTCAAATGAATCCATTCATTAAAGCAGGGGATTAACTTCAGTGTTAGTCAGGAAACAGTGAGTTAGTCCACATCACGAGAAAAATCTTGTGAGTCACACAACAAGTTAATTAACTCATTATTTCCAAGCTTGGATTTGGGATATCCAGGCTCTAAGTCCTACTCAAACATCATATTGGGCCAGTCTCTTTCTCACAGTCTGATTAACCTTACCAGATGGTTTGAAGAAGGAGAGATGTATAACACAGTAAGCTCATATAATATATAAAAGCCAAGTAAATTTAGAGTAGGTTGGGCAGCATGAATGACATAAGCTATTAAACAAATTTGTTTTATTGGCATAAATGGCACAGAATTTGCATTTACAAGATAGATTAATTAACATTTTTCTTTTTCATTCCTTTTTTTAAGCATAGCATTTGCAGCTCTGCCTATGATCCACAGCCACTAGGAAGGGAAGCTTAGGCTTGTAACCTGTTTGCATTTCAAATAACAAGACATAGGATCAAATTACTTTAGAGGCCCACAATGAGAAATTCATGGGGATTATGTCAATACACACAACACTGACATAGCTAACTATGGCTCACTTCCCTAATGAAAGTAGACATACTTCAGGTTCTTTAGGAGGCTTTTGAAGCTTTCTTACCTGCTATCATTGACGTTTTGTTATGGGCTGTCATCTTGAATCTACTGAAGAATATTAACATGATTGAGCACTGAATGGTGCCTTGACCACCAGCTCTTTTTTGTGTAAAAAAAAAAATCTTTTTATTTTAATTTTCTAAAATGCCTTTAGTTAAAAAGAAAGAAAGACCTACCAGGGCAGCTTTTATAATTTTACATAATTTACTTTAGGTCTCTTATTTTTAATTCTTTGTATGAGAGGAATCATAGCATCGTAGAGTTGGAAGAGACCACAAGGGCAAGCTCGACTCAGGCTTGCATCCTTCCGAGGTTGCTAAAATGATTACCCAGACTGTTGGGGGCAAATTAGCTTACTTGCTAATTAGCTTACTTGCTGTTCACCGCTATGATCTTTGGAACAGCGGTATATAAATAAAACAAATTATTATTATTATTATTATCCAGTCCAACCCCCTGCCATGCAGGAACTCTCAATCAGAGCATCCCTGACAGATGGCCATCCAGCCTCTGCTTAAAGACCTCCAAAGACAGAGACTCCACCACACTCTGAGGGAGTGTGTTCCACTGTCGAACAGCCCTTACTATCAGGAGGTTCCTCCTAATGTTAAGGTGAAATCTCTTTTCCTGTAGCTTGCATCCATTGTTCCCACATGGACCAAAAGGAAGGGTACTGGTCAGTAGGCTTGACCAGTCTTGTCAGCCTGTCTGTCACATCATGGATCTTTGCCCCAGGGAGACATCTTGTCAGGCCTACAAATCACTGCTTCTGTACCCCTCAGCAAGGAGTCCCCCACTACAGCCAAATGCCTGCTCTGAGGCTTAGCAGTGACTGTTCCCTCTGGTGGAACTTTCAGACTCCCCTGCTCTGTCCCTGAAGTCTGTCCATGCTGCTCTTCTTCATCCTCCTTGATAAAGGAAAGAGCTTTGAATCGATTCTCTAGCTGCAAGCTCCAAGAACAATCCCTTCTTGGCCTACTTCTCTGTGTGACATTCCTCCAGCTGTCTGCCTCCTGTGTATGGGAAGTGACCTCCTCCGCCCCAGCAACTTCCTCTGCGTGGTACTAGTCCAAGATCATTAGTTCCGTTCTGTCCAGGAAATCCTCTTGCTCTCTAATATGCTGAAGTAGCTACTCTGGACTCCAGCTGCTGTACTTTCTCCTCCAAGAGTGCTACCAACTTGAACTTGGTGCATGTGAAGTTTTCCACTTCTGTAGGCAAGAAGACAAACAACCCACAAGTGTTGCATGTGACAGCAGCAGTTCCCTCAGTGTCCATACTGCAAAGTCTTTAGTAACGACTGAAACAGGGCTGTGGGCTTCCACCTCAAAAAAATCCTCTGGTAAACACCAACGTTAAGGCCCCTGATGACCTGGCCTTTTCACCAGTCTCTGACAGCGAGCTCAATCTACTGGGAATATAACTTTATAGTGTAACAGAAATTTCAGGAAACTTAAAGTTCTAGGCCTGGCAGAGCAAAGATTGACAAGAGAACCTAGTAAATTGAAAATCCATAAGTTTATTTCCAATTGTCGACAAAGGAAAACATTGAACTCAGTGGAATTCAAGTTCCAAAAAGCTGAGGTCCCAAACAAGACAAAATGGCCTCATTTTATAGTTAATTACACAAAGAAGCTGTCCTCCACATCTCATTGGCTAATTACAATTCAAACATATAGAATTCTTACAACCAGAACAGAAATACATGCATACATTAAAACTGCATCATCACTCCTCACCCCTCCTTTAGGCATTCAGTAGCTCTCAGTAACCTTGCTTCTGAACATCAACAATGTATCCTTATCTTAAATTGTGTATATTATGTCTAATTTTGTTGGTGCCAGCTTCTTACGGGTCATGATGCTCTTTTTACTCCTTTGCTCTAATTTTCAGGCCTCATTTTAAAAACTATCTCTCTGGCTGACAAAGGCGACTCCATCTTTCTATAGCTTTCTATTATAGCAGGAAAATTCCACCACTACAATAGGAATGTCCCGGCTGCTAGCTTGTACTTAAGGGCAAGGTTCTGACTCAAGGTTTACTTCTCACCTGCTGCCTCTGCTGTAGATTTCTTTGGATGAAAAAAAATCTGTGCACACTAGGCACACGGCTCTGTGAGGAGTTATATAGAGCTAGTCTCCACCCCCTAGCTCCACCCCCTAATGACTCACAGATGTGACTCACAGAAGCTCCATCCCTCAGCAACAAGCACACTCTCCCAGAGTTTAAAAAAATTCAAACACTCACCACTCAAAATGGCTGCCCAGCTCTTTCTCTCCTTCTCCTCTCTGTGGCAGGAACTGGTCTGAAAGGGCTCAGGGGGAGTTATATGGAGCTAGTCTGTAGCTCCACCCCTAGTGACTCACAGATGTGACTCATAGAAGCTCCACCCCCTCGACAACTAGCACACTCTTCTAGAGGTTTTTTTTTAATTCAAACAATCACCACTCAAAATGTCTGCCCAGCTCCTCCTCTCCTTTTCCTCTCTGTGGCAGGAATATGGAGTCTCGTTTAGAAACCCATTTAAAATTCCTGTTTATGATTTCTAAAGCGCTTAGCTTTAAAAATTACATCTGAATATTCTTATTTTTTTCCTGTGATTTCCATGGTTTCCATGTAAATATACTATATTAGATCACAGATTGTTTTGTGAGTTTTTAAAATTGCTGGTGAGCTGGACAGGTTAACTTATTCCAGGTCAAAACATTCATTATTTTACTACCTTGTGGTTCTGAAAAGACATCTATGCTGACAAGCCAGTTTATATCAGTTATCAGTGTGCCCCCTACAATTTCAGGTGGCACATTGGATACCTGAGAAATCTTCAGATTGGAGATGAGCAAAAACAGGACGGTCTGACTTTTTTTTACTGATCCACATAGGAGCTTCAATGGCAAACCTCTTCTGAGCAATCTTGTCAAGAAAACCCCATGATAGGGTTACCTTAGGACTGCATGAGTTAGAAACAACATGAAGGCACACAACAACAACAACAACAAGAAATAGGAGCCTTAGCAAGACAGACATCATACTTACAAATTAAATGGCTGGAATCCTATATGACTGTTATGAAAATGTAACCTAGAGGTAGCATGTGTGACTGTTACATATTCATGATCCCTATGAAGCCCCTAGCTACATAGGGTAAAAGTACCAGAATCCCTACTTAGCAGACAGCAACCACTGTGATCAAGAGAGGTATAGGGGTGTTTCCTATCCCCCTCTTTCCGGGAAGCACCTGGCTGATGTTGTTGCGCCCCCACACCCAAGTGATCTCCAGCATGACGGGGAACTGCAACCAGGGTCCTGCTTTGGCCTGTTGCACTGGAGATCACTCATGGTAGGGGATGGGAACATCAGTTAGCTGCTTCCCATGTGACAGGGGAACAAATCCCCATTGACTTCAATGGCTGCTTCCCAGTAAGTGGGGATTGCAGGTGGCTGGGCCTAGATACGCTGCGTATCACTGTATCTACAGTGCTTACGCATATTATCTCCTGTACAGAATTCCAGTTTCTTTTTTATTTATTTTACCCTCATAGCTTTAGGGGCAATTGCTTATGAAATGAAAGATTCTAAAAGGAACAAATATTATCCTGGTCGCGAAGGAAGATTTGAGTATAAAATGAACAGAGGAGGTTCATGAGTCAACAATGAATTGCATTTTAATTCTGAGCAATAAAAGTCAACAAACATCATGACTCTCAAAATTCTTGTGCTAATCAAACAATCCCCAAGCAGTCCAAGAACATAAGAAATATCTGCCCAAAATAAATGATGGACAGTTTTCAGATAAAATTCTAAATAAATCCCACTCTCTGCAAGTACAAATGAAGGGGGACAGACCATACTCTTAGACGAAGTTTGGAGGAAAGTTAAAATCTGTTTTAAAGCAATGCAGATAATTTAAACATGTCCTATACAGTTTGCTATATGGGGGTGTTTCTCCAAATTTCAAGAAAACAAAGGGAATACAAGGAAAGGACTGAAATGGGGGGGGGGGTAATTTGATTGCTGTAATTTAGATACTGAGCATCTAGTGGTATTTTTAGCATGCATCAGTTATAGGTCATGACTTTTTCTTCTAAACTGCAAGAAAGACTGTGGACAAGATGCACATTACACTGAATTTCATTTCAGAAGACTTCACTGTGTCTTCATTTCATACATCTATGCATTTCTTACGCTGCTTGACTCACTAGAGTCTCCCCTCAGAATCATGTGATGAAGAAATATATTATGTATGTGCATTTTAAAATCTTCAGCAGGAACTACACTCCTTAGAAGTATCAAATTTAAGGGTTGTAAAAATATTTGGTAAGAGCGGATTCAGGCAAGTTCATGATGCACAAATTGGTTAATCTCCCATAGATCTAAGGAACCAGATCAAAAGGATTAATATCAATCTGGTTGACAAAGCACAATGAAATTGTTCATGTTTATCTGTCCTGTTAATATACTTGTAGTTTCAGATATACTTGTACTTCCAACAAGACCTTAAATAGCATTAAATATGATTAATGCTGGGACTATCACAAACCTTGGAAAAATTACTTTGGTTACCTATTTGTTAGGCTCAGTTAGAGTAGACTCCCATATAAAATAGTATACAACTTGGGTCCAGGTTATTTAAAAGAACATATCTTTCTGGAAGTGCCGCCCCTCGCATGTGATGAGGGCGCCCTATTGCTCCCATCTGTCCTGGGCGTATACGAGCTTATTAGAGCTCTATGATTTTCAAAAGAGGCTCTTTTCTCTGTCCCACTTTCTTGTCAGGTTCATCTAACGGGAACAAGGAAAAGGGTCTTCTTAGTGGCTGCTCCCAGTGTTTGAAACTCCCAAAGGAGGCTAGGATTGCTCCCATCTTCCCATGGCAAATAAAAACATTCCTATTATGTCAAGCTGTTCGAACTTGACTGATGGAGTTTTAATAGTATGCTGCACTCTTTTGTTGTTTTAGTAGATTTTAAATGAATTTAACTGACAAATTGGTTTTTAAAAATTATTCTTATATTTATATTTTTAGTGATGTTTTTGAATAGTTTTCAATCTGTACTGTTTTTAATACATTGTATCCTATAAATGGGTGTGGTGGAGCCACTGAATCAATACAGATTTGGCAAATTAACACTTATGTAGATTTTATTGAGGGTCACATCAGAAAAGACACAACATCTGTGTTTAAAAGAAGTGCTTCCTCACATGGTGAAAGTCAAACAGATTTTTCCAGCATGACAAAAGACACACTTTTATGACCGTATCCACCACCCCCTCAGAAAGCGAATGGGAGTGCTACATTGTCATGTGGAGAGGCATGGAGAAAGCTGCTACTCTCCCACCCTGTTTCAGTTTTCTTTAGTCATGTGATAAAGCTCCTAGTCTTTTGCTGTAGATTTCCTGTAGTTTCTCCTCTCCATGGGTTGTGTAAAAAGGGGGGGGTGGGGCATTGTGTGCTGCTCTGGTTAAACATACATAAGGGATTGCCACCGAAGGGGGTGACATCAAAGGAGGAGGCACCCCTTTGGGGAGCCGCTTCTGGGGGAGCAAGAGCAAGGGCCACTCCATTTGGCAGGTAGGGAAGGGTATGTTTTAAATATATTTTAATGTACTGTAATTAATTTAACTGTATCTTGATATTAACTGTATTTTGATTAATTTAACTGGATTTAGTTAAGGTAAGGGGATTAATTTTTAGTTTTGTATGTGTTATGTAAATGTTTATGTAATTGTTCATGCATTTTTGTAAACCGCCTTGATCTGTTGGAAAGGTGGTATATAAATAAAATTTATTATTATTATTATTAGAAATAAAAAGTGGTGGAATGGCTACAAGGAGATGAATAGTGGCTCTGAAAAGATTTGTTTCTGGATATGTGTAGAATGCATATTGGGTTAAGCCTAGGAAATAAACATTTCCCCTACCTGTCTAGCTTGCTATACAAAAGAAAAGAAAAGAAATGGGAGGGGGGACCCAACAAGTAAATGCCAATTCTCCATAGCTTCCCTGACATTATCTGGCAGATTATTCCACTACAATGTGAAGCAGAGGACCAACCAACCAAGGCAGCATGATGAAATACTTCTGTTTCCTCCTTCCCTTCATAAAAAGGAGTATAAAAATTGTATGTGTACACATGCATACATGCAAGAATCTATCAGTGATATCTTTATTGGCCAACCAAAATGCATGATATATTTGTTACAAGCTTTCAAAGCTCCATGGGCTTCCTTTTAGGCAAGATATTATAAACCAAACGGGAGGGGGAAAAACAATTGGAGATATTAGTCAGATGTCTGCATGTTGTTTCAGTCCTTAGTAAAGATGGTATGCTAGGGAGGATATCTTTTGCAGGCAGGCTCCTCCTCCTTCTTGCCATACGGCAATAGGGAGATTTTCAAAGTTCAGGAAATTTAAAGCCTATTTGCCTCTCAACAGGGACTCCTATTTTGCAATCCAATATGTCTCCATTCCAGTAAGGTCACAGGCCTCTTTGTAGGTAGAGAACAATGGATTCCTCAAGAAGTCTCCATGTTTTGGCATAGGACCATTTTGGTGATGTAGAGGTAAAACATGTGAATTCAGTCCAGGTTTAAGAAGAAAAAAAATGTTTTACCTTGGCTGTTTTGCATACATGGATAGGGCCTACAGAGGACAACAGACAGATGAAAAGAATATAAAATTATGAGATTAGTTAGGAGACTTTGGGGCTGTACAGACCATCCCTTTTAGAGCCAGATCCGGGCTGCAGCAACCACACGCAGTGGCCCCAGTCTTGCCTTTCCGCTGCGGAAAAAGGAGCTGCAAAAATTAGCTCCTTTGTGCTCCATGGAAAGGGTGCCATAGCTGCCAATGCTGTGACTTTTTGGTGATCCTTTGGCACTGTGTCATGTAGATGCAGCACCAGAGGAGTGCCATGACACAGTGCAACATGTGGTGTCATGCCAGCCTGGGGTGGAGTCAGGACATGCATCGTACGGATGCCATGCCCTGACTCTGCCCCTAGGTCAGCCTTAATGGCTGGTGTGTATAGCCCATTCATCAGTAGAATTGTAGACATATGCTTCTTTTAAAAATCTGATTGCCCCGACTCTTATTTATTTATATTTATTTTTAAAAGGTTCTGTTACTGACAGGAAAATAGGTTAACAATTTCTGATTATGAGTTGGATTTCAGCTTTGGATAACTACTTTTAGAACTGGCCACTGGCTGTGTTGGCTGAGGGATTCTGGCAGCTCCAGTCCAGCTTTTTCAAGCTCTGGGTCATTATTAGGAGTCCTGTGCATAAAAGGCTGCATTATTTTCTGTAAAGTGGAAACGTCTCATTAGCATTTCCAGTATAATAGAAACATGGGGAAATAATAGGTCAGATAGTTTGTTCATCTAATACAGTGTTGTCTACGCAGACTGGCAGCAGCTTTTTAAGGTTTCTGTTGTGTGCTTTACCTAGAATTTCTAGTGTAGGTGGCAAACCTGTGGCACTCCAGCTGTTGTTGGGCTGCAGTTCCCATTAGCAGTGGCCAGTATAGCCAATAATGAATAATGATGGGAGTTGTAGTCTAATAATATTTGGAGGGCTACAAAGTCATGTGCCAAGGGTTGAAACTGCACCTGTTTGCCTTAATAGGATGCCCTCCAGCTCTGAGCTGTGACCCTTCTCTATACACTTTAGAGTTGGATTCAAGCTATGCTTATTGTGTTTGATTTCCATTGAAATCCATCTACATATTTAGGGTGGCTTAGGTTCCATTGATTTCAGTGGAAACCAAGTGAACCTATCTTAATCTAGATCTAGTCCAGTTTGTTTTTTCCTCATAGAATTGAATGAAATATGTCTGCATGCATGAGTTTTGGCTGTAAAGAATGAAATTACTGCTTCAATATGTAGAGAGATCTTTTTGCGCCTTTGAGACTAACTGAAAGAAAGAAGAAGGCAGCATGATCTTTCTCAGACTTAAGTCTATTTCCTCAGATGCATTTGGTTACTGCTTCAAGATCTGTGACACTTATGTTTTTGTACTCTACTGTCTATCTGAGGGTTGCTGACAAGATCAGAGAGACATGCTTATTACTCCTTGGCTTGACATATTAAGTGATGGCTTGCAGGTGTGTCTCAGGCCTTTATAGTTTAATCACCCTGCCAGAGAATTTTCATATCATGAGTTACCAAGCAAGATGCATCTTAATGAAAGTAACTCATTCGAGAAAACACATTTATCCATGAATCAGCCCAAATAAGGCAACATTGTTGATTCAGATCTCCATTCTATCAGATAGAATATCTCCCTGATGGAGACTTCTGTAGGAAGATTTAGGACTGTGACAAACCTTCACATGGAACAGATGGGAATCTGTTGAAGGATTTAAAGGATGATGTTACTGTTGGCATTTGGGAAGGGAAGGTCAACAAAGAGGAAAAGGCTAAGGAGATTTTGATAACAATTACAGTAAAGATGCTGGGTCTGAGGAATTATGTATCATTCTGCCCAAAATACAAGGGGATATTCTAGAGTATTGTGCATGTGAGTTATACAAGAGGTGTTGTTGTTCTACAAATAGTTGTGCAGGTGCTAGGGGAACAGTGAGTAGGGGAGTGTGGTGGAGTCCTAATGCATTGTGCAAGTCAGGAAATGACTTCCACAAGCAAAAGCAAAATATTACATTACACAGATATGAAAAGTAAGTTTCCTTAAGTTGTAGAAGCTTTATAGTGGTGGACTCCTAGGCAGAAAACTGACCACTGGACCTACTGCAGTCAGCCACTCCACTTCTAAATGTTGTAGAATGTCAAGCCATAGATAGGTTTGCTTGTGGATAGATAATCTTGGATTCTTGTGTATTTCCTCCAGATCATTTATGAGCTTGCAGGGGGTAAGGGATTTCAGGGGTGTGTTGACAATGAGTTCATTAGGCAAGTTAATCTCAAAGCAACTGCTGAGTTTGCAACTGGTGTGCAATTTGCATACAGTCTAGAATTCAGACATGAGTGCTGAAGACCAACAAACTCTGTACTGCTGAAAAGAGTTTTGTAGTGATTCCATGTGATAGATATCCTTAGTAAATTGATAAATTTACTGAATAAATGTTCAATCAGGGGGAAAAAACTACAAAACCCCATTAGATGCTGTAGGATTGATAGGTTTTCTTAGCTATTGGTCAAAAAACTTTATGATGTTTGCTCAAAAACACAAATTACGCAGTCGAGTTTCCTGCATTTGGAGAAATCAAAAGGGTCAGCACACCTGGAGTACAATGAATGTGTATGAAATTGGTTGTGCAGTTATTTGATGGAAGGCAATAAAGGTTGTAAAGCTGTTTTTTACCCAATAAAGCCACTGACTGGTCCATCTTAGCCAGTATTATCTATTTTGATTGGCAGCAATTTTCTGAAGTCTTGGGAAGGCATCTCTCTTACAGTCTGCTGCCTCCTTCATCAACTGAATTTACTGAGAACTGAATCTGAGAGTAATTAGTCAAGTATTCCCCATGAAGATATAGCTTAGTATGCCTTGAAAAGTATGCAGTGGTATCATTCTGCTAGTGCCATTAATATTGTACTCACAGACACTTAATTCCAGCACTATTTCCTATTATTGTGTAACTGGTGGCTCAGTTTGACCAATAGCTAAGAAAACCTGTCAATCCTACAGCATTTAATGCATAATTGATTGTGTGTTTAGGCACCATAAGAACTAATGCACTACCACCTGCACAACTGAAAAAATAATGGAATTCTGATAGAATACTGTTTCCCTTAGCTAACTTTATGCTGACTTTAGGCGTTTGTTTGTCTGATATGATGTCTAATAAAAATCTGTCTAATTTTTATATATGCCATAAATATTTGCCAGAACTTATTTTTACTTAATAAATATGTTTCAGATAATGGAGGCCAAACTTTGGCAGGTGGAAACAATTGGCCATTAAGAGGGAGAAAATGGACACTGTGGGAAGGAGGAATGAGAGGTGCTGGGTTCGTTGCAAGTCCTTTACTGAAACGGAAAGGAGTGGAAAGTCATGACCTTATCCACATTTCTGACTGGCTGCCGACTCTGGTGAAACTTGCTGGAGGATATACAAATGGCACCAAGCCTTTAGATGGCTTTGATATATGGAAAACACTCAGGTAATTTCTTCAGTAAAACCTTAAAAAGGAAAGCAGAAACATTATACGCCATGGTAAATTTTGCAAAACCAAGCCCATTATCATGCCTTTAAAAAGAAGCACATTTCTTAAATATTTTTCAAATTGCGCTGGTACGTATGGCATTTTAAAATAAATTTACTAGCAAAAATTAAAATGAACTGTGTTTGAGATTAGAAGGTAAACATAATGTTTTTGAAAAAGTGCTTGACAAACGTCTGGCAGGTAGAAGACCTGGGATAAAGGGAAGCATTATGACATATATTCAGGACCATCTTTAAATGTAGGAGTTTTTGGAAAGTGCTTTGTATCTTGAAAAATCAATGTATGAAAGCAAAAATTAAATGCTGAAAATGTCACTTATGTCTATGAAATCAGAAAATGCCTAACTATGATTGCAATTGCCATTATAAGCTAGCATGATATTCCATGAGTCAGCATGGTGTAGTGGTCTGAGTTCCACTGGTATGCCAGGATTCAAGTTGGCCATGGAAACCCACTGGGTGACCTTGGGAAAATCACTCTCTTTCTCTACCTTAGAGGAAGGTAATGGCAAACCTTCCTCTGAAGAAACCTTGCAAAGAAAACCCCATGATAAGGTTGCCATAGTTAGCAGCACATAACTATTATTAGCAACCACAGCTAAACTTCTGTGCATCTGATATTTGTCTCCTTAATTTTCAGTATAGGGGATTTAGAAGCTACACTCAGATTTAGAGATCTTTGAAGTAGCCCTTCTAAAGCTATCCAAACAGAATAATCAGTGAGTAGGAAAACAGTGTGATAGAAGAGAGTTAGTAACACAAAATGTTGCTTTAAACCAAGCACACTATCTGTCCCTCTAGCTTACTGTTGTCTGGTACTAATTCTTCCCAAACTCTGGCAAATAAATAGTTACTATCATCTGTTACCTATAGTTTAAAATGCATACCAAATTAAATACGCAGAGTGCAATTTCTTTTCCCCCCTATGTAAGCACACACAAACCTAATCCAAACTGGGACCACCATGTATGAGATGGGGAAGGTTTAAACCTACATTCTGCAACCCTTAAATTTATTCCTTTCCATGGCAAATTAGATAGAGCAAATGTGGTGTAGGGGCGGAGTCAGGGCGTCACATCCATATGAAGCACGCTCTGACTCTGTGCGCCGCACCACACAGAACACGGTGTCACAGCACTCCTCTGGCACTGTGTCCACTTGACACAGCACTGAAGAAGCACTGTATAGACGCAGCTATCACACCCTTTCCAGGGTGCAAAAAGGAGCTGCTTTTTGCACCCTGGAAAGTCCAGATCAGGGCTGTGGCGTGCGGTTGCCACAGCTCTGATCTGGCTGTAAAAGGGGCAGCTGGAGGCTGCCCCTGCTGTTTGCACAGCCCCTTAGTCTCCTTCCAAACAGGAGAGGATGTGCCTGTGGAGATTTAAATCTCACCCAATGACCCCAGTTTGGATTGCACCTGCACAACTTGTTTTGGAATAATAAAGAAAATGAATCTGAGCTACACACTACAGTGGACCCCTGTTATATGCTGGGGTTTGGTTCCAAGTTCCCCCGTGTATAACAAAATCTGTGTATGCTCAAGTCCCATTAAATATAATGACATAGCAAAATGGTGTCCCTTATAAAAAAAATGGAAAATCAAGGTTTGATATTTGAAATTTATACTTTTTTTGAACATTTTCAAACTGTGTATGCTTGAATCCTTGTATAAAAATCAGTGTATTAGAAGGGCCAACTGTATATGTAGTTACTGAAACAAAATACAGTAGACCCTTCAAAGCAATGGGATTTACACATTCAGTATTAACATTCTACGTTAAGAATTAGAAAATCCTTAAAGTAGAATGTGGGTCTACTTTAAGGATTAGCAAATAAATTTAGGCCAGAATGGACAATTATTAATTATTATTAATATTATTATTACTACCCACCTCTCTCCAGGGCTTGAGGCAGGGTACAACATAGATTAAAATCCAATATATAAGTGACCATAAGGATTCAAATTAAGCACATAAATTAAAACATATAAACACAGGATTAAAACAGCCATTACACATAAAATCATTCAGATTAAAATATACCGATTTATTCATAGTTTTAAATTAACTGGGTAAGCCTGCTGGAACAGAGAGGTCTTTAATACAATTTTAAATTCAGACAGCAAGACATAAAATTTTACTTCCTTGTTAAATAAATAAAGATTTCTCCTGAGTCCAAGGCTTGGTACAGACCGTGAAGTAGCAGCGTCCAGGCAGCGATTGTAGGGTTAGGGACCGCGCACCATGGTCCCTAAATCTACGACGTCACGGTGGCAGCGTAATAGTGGCCTCCTGTCCATACGGGGGCCACCATTGTGATGTAAGTGACAGACAGCGTATAGAAGTCACTGCGCATCACTTACTTCACGAGTGCACCAATGGCGCACTCGTGATGTGTGTGCGGTGTCCCAAGAAGAAGCCATTTTTGGGGGGTGTAGGGACACCACGTAGCTTGGCTATTGCAGTGTTCCTCCACAGGAAAACTAGCCGCCTCAAGCCCGCCCTTTTGGGGAGGTATATACTGGGCCCCAAATAGCTTTAGGGAATATTAAACATGGCCAAAAAAGAAACCCTTCACAACTATTGGGCCACTAGTAGTAACTTCCAAATGTTGCTGAACAGCAACTCCCTGCCTTCTTCATCATTGGCCAGGAGTGCTGGACATTGTAGTACAACATCTGGAGGGTCACGTGATTTCTACCTATGTTTTATAAGTCTGTTTTGGAGTGTTGTTGTTGTTGTTGAAAAATGGTAAGAAAAATTTCAAAAAGCTTGAAAATTTCCAAGGGGAAGTGTGGCTCTTCAGAGTCCTGCAGGAGATCAATGAAAATTCCCAGCCGTTGGCAGTTGCCCACCTCTGCATCAAATTAATTGCTAAATGGCCACTTAACAACAATGTAAATCCCATTGCTTCACTGAGTCTGCATTAGCTGAGATTAGTAATTAGGATGAGATTAACCTCTTGGTTATTCATTGCTTTAAATTGATTGACCTAAAAGAGTAATAATCCAGCTTCTCATAAATCAAAAATCTCATGAAGTGTCATATATGTCCATTGTGTTATCTGTCAAAATTTTTCTATGTTTTTACTGTTGTAATGCACCATTAAGTAATTTCTGATTTACAGCAACTTTAAGGCAAACCCATTAAGGTGTTTTATTGGCAAGATTTTTCAGAAGTCTTGTCATTGCCTTCCTTTGAGGCTGAGAGAGTGTGACTTGCCCAAGATCACCCAATGGGTTTCCATGACTGAGGATTCAAATCCTAGTATTCCAGCTGTAATCCAACATTTAAATCACTACACCATGTTGACTTTTTTCCCCTCCACCATTTCATATTTCTTTGCAATAGAACCAGAATTCCCTAGTGCACTCCCTGTTTAAAGAATGTAACCAGATACATTTTGGCATTACTGAAAAGTAACTCATTTTCAATATCCCAAAGTACACAAGGTGAAGGAGGTGATAATTGGTTAATTAAGCTATCAGCAATGCAGAAAGCGGTTTTTAGCCTTCTATTGTTTCAGTGAGGGCATTTAATTGAAACGATAATGGCTAGGTTTTTAATAGATTGGATTAAAGTGTCTGGGTTTTAGAAGTGTGATATGTGCATTGTGTGATATATAGAATTCTTGGCAGACCCCCCATGGAAGAAAAACATCTGCAGCAATTATAGTTTTGTAACCAGGCAAATGAAATTGACCACTGTCTCCTCCTTACTTGAATCTGTCATGCATCACTTACTTACAACAGCTTTCTATTAGAGCTATTTAAACTATTTTTGCCTGCCTGCAGTGATGTTTTTATTATTTTATGTAGTTGGACAGGCATCTCTTGCGATGCCTTGGGCATTGAATAGCCTCCTGCACTGGGGAACAAAGAGTTGTGCTGTGTTTCATAAACCGCTGGGTATTTAGCCATTTGATTCTGTGAACTTCCTAAGAGGTCACAGTTACCATATTGTTGCTGCTGTTATTCTTGTTGTATTGTTACTATCCCAGCCTTTTCTCAATCTGAGACTCAAGGTGGCTCAGAAACATTAAAACAGAAACAGTTTTAAAAGTCGCATCATAACAAAAGTTTAAAAATACAGTTAAAGTAACAATGAAATTAAAAGCTATTAAAAGCATGATCATTAAAAAGAAAGCAAACAATCAATGCAGCACATTCTGAATGTCCCTTCCCCCATAAGCAATCTGCCCTCAGTCCTCAAATGCCTACCAACACAAAAAAGTCTCCAGCTGCCTACAGAATGATAGTAAGGAGGACACCAGTCTCACCCAAAAGCCTGAGCCTGAGAAAATGGTCTTTATAGGCCCAGGAACAGGCTGGTAGCCAGTGGAGTTGTGTGCTCCCTGTAGCCAGTCCCAGCTAATAATGTGACTACAACTCTTTAAACAAGCTGAAGTTTCTGAACACTCTTCAAGGGCAACTCCACACAAAGCATGTTACAGTAATCCAAACAGTTACAGTTTGGTTCACCCTCATCTAGTCTATTATAGAACTGAAACTGCTTCTTTGGATTGAAGTGGAAAAGAGTAATAGAACTGGGTATTATCTTCATATTGATGGCACTGGACTCCAAAACTCCAGACAATCTCTCCCAGTGGTTTCACATACAGCCAGCCCTCCATATTCATAGATGCTTTATCCACCAATTCAACCATCCATGGCTTGAAAAGTATTCAAAGAAAATATATAAATTCCAAAAAGCAAACTTTGATTTTGTCATTTTGTCACCATTTTACTACACCTTTGTATTTAATGGGACTTGAGCAGCCACAGATTTTGATATCCATGGGGTCTCCTGGAACCAAACCCCAGCAGATACCAAGGGCCCACTGTATATGTTAAAAAGCAAAGGGGAGAAAACAGAACCCTTGGGGACAAAACAGGCCAGAGGCCAAGGAATCAAACAGGAATCTGACAGCACTACCTTCTAAGACTGCCTCTCCAAGAGGGACCATAACCACTGTAATACAGTGCCTCTGAGACCCATCCCAACGAGGTAGCCAAGAACAATACCATGGTAATTGGTATCAAAAGGCACAAGAAATCAAACAGAACCAGCAGGGACACACTCCACTGTCTCTGCATCATAATGCTCTGTTTTGTCTTCTCTTTTTTAAAGAGCTTTCAAAATCCTCCACATATATTGAACCATAGTCTTGTGGAAATGTTTGAAAATTGCAATGGGTACAAACTGTTGCTGCTTATCCCTTGATGGGGTTGTTCTCACTTACGATTTACAACGATTTAAAATACACCGGTTTCGGTAAAACCGATTCAAAATAACACGGGTGTTCTCCCGCGTTCCAAATCGCTTTTTTTTCTTCGTTCTCATGTACCAACTGAATCGCTGTAAATGATCCGCTTCCGTTCCTATTCAAGAATGAATCGGTGTATATATAACCCGGTTTTAGCGTTATTTCGTTCGCACTCGCCTTTTTCGGCTGTCAATCAAAGCGATGTCATCATGATGTCACATTAATTCGGAGTAACATACACCGATGTAGCCTGTACCTGCGTTCCCACTACCTGGCCATTTTTAATTAGTTATACATTTTGCAGGGTTTTTTTTTTTTAAAGAGCCAATCAGGAGGCGCTTATTCGTCCTCTTCTGTG
>NC_056523.1:292244179-292244360 GCF_019175285.1 Sceloporus undulatus | reverse complement strand
GAGAGAGGCTGG
The DNA here is from genome assembly GCF_019175285.1 of Sceloporus undulatus. NCBI lineage: Eukaryota > Metazoa > Chordata > Lepidosauria > Squamata > Phrynosomatidae > Sceloporus > Sceloporus undulatus. Next base: position 292,244,348 of record NC_056523.1, on the reverse strand, counting down.
ATGCACAGCAATCTGGGGGAAAATAGAGCCTTTCCTTCTCTCTTTCCCAAACGGAATCTGGGGAGACATAGGTAACCCTGGATGTGTGTGTGTGGGTGTGTGTGTGTATTCCAACCCTGGGCTTTGGATGCAGAGTCTCTACCCACTTAAACCCACTGCCTTCTCCTCC